>NC_062561.1:223559625-223860291 GCF_022837055.1 Prionailurus viverrinus | reverse complement strand
TTTAATGGGTTGGGTGTGGCCCATCCATATTGTGAAGGATGATTTGCTTTCCATAGTCTACTGATTTAAATGTCGACGTCATCTAAAAACTACCTTCACAGAAGTATCTAGAATAATATCTGGCCAAATATGTGGTTACCATGGCCTAGCCAAGTTTACACGTAAAATTGACAATCACGCCATGTAATATATTTTCTTTCTTCATTTTCTTGTTCTTTTCTTTCACCTCCTCCTTCTCTTTCTTCTTCATATCTTTGTGCCTTTGTCTGGAAAGGAGATAAGAGGTGATGACAAGGAGAGCTATGTGCAAATCCTAGCCAACTGCATTTTTATGATAATCAATACAATTTATTGATTGAAAACAGAAAACAGAAATCAATCGCTGTCAACCAGGCTCACTAATCATGATAGAGAGGCTTTGTGTGAAATAAACATTTGATTCTGTGCTTCGCACTTGCTTATTCTTAATGCACCTCCCAGTTCACTTAATGGAATCCAGTTTTTACTGGCAACAATGATAAAAATGAAAAAAAAAAAGAGCCTTAATCATAGTTTTCCTGACAGCAACATGTAAGAAAAATATTTTGTCTGATAAGTCTGAAACTTATTTAAAAGATACCAATCTTTACTTCTGTGATCTATGTTAAATGTCACCTATGTTTGACCATTTATTGAGAGCTAAAATTAATGCTCAATTAATGTGATAAGATACAATTCACAGTCTATTTTTCAAGATGATCTGTGGGAGATACACGTAATGTAACCAAAGCAAGTTATGCTTTTTATCATATGGTTTCACATATTGAGAACTGTTCCTTATGAAAAAAATAATAATCTATCATTCTTATTGTTTTTCTTTTTATCTAAATATGTAACAATGTTCAGAAGAAGGCTAATTTCTACTTTATGCACTTTGCAAAAGAGACAGTCTGGAAAGACAAGACCCTGGACTTTTAACCAATTGGCATAATTCATTCCTGGGGAAATTTTGATATATTCATCTAATCAAGAAATATTTATTATCTACCTGCATTATGCCAGGCACTGTACTAGATGTTGCAATTATTGTTATAAATGCCAGGTTATCTTGCCTGCTGTCTCTTCAAGCTTATAGACTATGGAAAGGAGGTAGTAATAAAATTGTAAAACCAGTTATTGTAGAAAGTAAAGTAGAGGGTGCTATGTCTTGGGTCCCTTAAGAGTCAGGGAGCTTGGTTTATTCAGGTGTAAAGACATGTTTGGAAGATAGCAAAAAATATTTATGTCTTATTCGTAGAGAAGTTACTAGTATTTTAGTATATATG
Source organism: Prionailurus viverrinus (assembly GCF_022837055.1). Lineage (NCBI taxonomy): Eukaryota > Metazoa > Chordata > Mammalia > Carnivora > Felidae > Prionailurus > Prionailurus viverrinus. Next base: position 223,858,987 of record NC_062561.1, on the reverse strand, counting down.
AAAAATGCAAACTGCCTTTGAATAATGTTTCTTTTTCATGGTCTGGCCCCTTCTCTGTGGTTTAAGGAAGATCAGTTTTTTGTTTTTTGTTTTTGTTTTTTGTTTTTTGTTTCTGCCCTAGGGAAAAATTCAACAGACTTGTAGCCTAACAAAAGTTACCGCTTCAGAGACCCTTTGTTTTATGAAATAGTTGCAATGATAAGAGTAGAGAATATTGAGTAGTGTGGAAGATACTCCTTTTAGGGGTTGGGATGTATCACAGATCATGACCCTGCTATATTTTCTTTGGAGGAGAAACATGATTAGAAGTTTCTTCATTTAGAATTCTTCTCACATTAAAGGTTCCGAGGACCACAGAGAGGCACTCACAAGGAAGAAAGGAGACATCTTGATTTAAGATCCAAACATAACTTCAGGATCTGTAGGTTTATCTAGACTATTCGAATGTTGTGAAGCGTTCAAGTCCTTGAAGGACCAGCCAGCCAGGCCCAGTGACCGTACTGCAGACTAGGGACTGGATGTGAATGTGCATGAGTTCTGACCTTGGACCATAAATAAGGGCCTTTAAGGAATCCTATAGCATATCTCTAGTAATGTGGCTTACCAGAAGGATCATCCAAATAGAGAACAAGATTCACTAGAGATAGACATTTTTTTTTTCTAATTAAGATTTATTGGAACTCTGTGGTCTAATTTACAATGTTCACATCTCTAGCAATCAAGGAAAATTGTGGCTGATGATTTTGGAATTTGGAGCTACTGGCAAAAGGGTCTTGGGTCCCTTTAGGGCCACCTAAAAGTGCCCCTTGGGATTTGGGACTTCCCGGGGTTTTAACCACCCTGGCATAACTAGTAGGTGCATTGCATTTATTTTTTGTTTTATTTCTGTTTTGTTTTCTGTTACCTTTATTTTTAATAGTGATATGTTGCATTTCAAATAGAATCAAATACTAGAAAATATATCTAATTTACCACCTCTATCTCTGCCAGGAGTATGCAAGCAGGAATGGTTCCTTTGGCCTATCTTTTCAGCAGAGTCCTGAAAATTTGTTTGGAGGTTATTGTAGAAACCACTATATCACTAAACCCCTTCTCATTCTTGAGAACACAGCTCAACTAGGTTTGCCAGCCATGTCAATGCGGTTGATATTCCATGCGGCTCCATGGCCAAATTCTCTCAAATAAGAAAGGTACGTCTGCCATATGTTTTTCTTCCAGGTTGGGCATTTAAAAGCATCCCTTGTGTTTTGTTTTTTTTTGTTTTTGTTTTTGTCCGCCTACACCCAAAGTCTTTTAATTTCAGCTGGCTGTCTCCCTCTGGGCCTGGAAGATGGCAGAACCATGGGTGGAATAAACTCCATGTGGAAGAACAGCAACACAAATAACAGAACATCACTCTATAGTGTAAGAGTGATTCTATTGGAGGTTTTTTTTTTTTTTAACAGTACTTTAGTCCAAAGTAAGGGTTACATGGTTATAACAGTAGAGGAAAGTGGCTTCTAGAAAGCATATGTAATTTTCTTCCTGCTAACGCTGAGTGGGGACCTGATTAAATATTTTTTTTAAATACATCTGAATTAATTTTTTATCTAAACGGGTGAGAAAATTCAAAATCGTTGCACAATAACTAATTCCAAACTAAATCGCATTTTAAAAATTTAAGTAAACCAAAAGCTCCTCACAAAAGTTTGACTTTTCAAATTAGCTATCCACTCAGAAACACGCATACATACCTACATAAGTAGGTAATAGTTAAGGTCATTTGTAACTTTGCTTTGCAAACCGTGTGCCATGGAAGTTGAATTTCATCACACTCCCTGCTATTTTATTAATTATGATAGTATTATCCATTTGCTGAAGATGGTTTTCAAAGTCAAACAAAAATGGATCAAATTACTGAAACTGCTGAAATCAGTGTGTTCTTCCTTAGATTTTGGAATAAACTAAAATTTGCCATGATATAAATTCTCTATAAGAAGAGATGACTTGGGGCACCTGGGGGGCTTTGTTGGTTAAGTGTTCAACTCTTGATTTCAGCTCAGGTTATGATCTCACAGTTTGTAAGCCTGCTTGGGATTCTCTTTCTGCCCCTCCCCTCCACATGAGCTCTCTCTCTGTCTCTCTCTCTCTCAAAACAAATAAACACAAAAAGAAGAAGAAGAAGAAGAAGAAGAAGAAGAGGAAGAAGAAGAAGAAGTAGTGGTGGTAGGGGCACCTGGGTGTCTCAGTCGGTTAAGCCTCCAACTTTGGCTCAGGTCATGATCTCGCAGTTCCTGAGTTCAAGCCCTGCCTCTGGCTCTGTGCTGACAGCTCAGAGTCTGGACCCTGCTGGGATTCTGTGTCTCCCTTGCTCTGCCCCTCCCCCCTCACAGTCTGTCTCTCTCTCCTCAAAACTGAATGAACATGAAAACGAAAAAATTAAAAAAAAAAAAAAAGAAGAAGAGGTGGCTTGAAGAAACACATGTAAGATGTTTTCTTAAATATAAATTAATATTTTTCAGGACTTATGTTTAATTTTTCCCAAAACTATTACTTCTTAATTTTAACAATGGAAAACATGCACTCAAGTAAGTAATCCTAAAGGCACTAATTTTGTTGGCTCTAACTGTGTATTCAATATTCCATACAAATTAGACAAAACATATCTCTTAAATTAAGCAGAATTATAAACTTGATTATATGTCTTAGAAATATGATATTTAGAGGAGTCCAGGAAGACAAGATGTTAACATTATACGAATCTAGAGAAAGCACATTTTTGAAAGCACAAACAATTCTGAATGCTTGTATTAAGAGGGTAAGATTGAACTGGGATGGAGGTATACACCATCGTTTGGGTTAGAAAAATTGCTTTAGAGATTTTTTTAAATATATAAGCATATGTATATTAATAATGCATTTGGGGGGATCTGATTAATTTTCATGGCAGCTTCCAAATATCTTGTCAAGCGTTTCAAACTGATTTGCTCAGTGTTCTGTTTACAATTGTAATTTGGGTCTTTCTTTATAAATTTAGTTGCCCAGTAAATATTTTCTCTATGCTGGATTTAGAAAATATTATTTTTGAAAAACAATTATACAAGTGTAGACCTGTACGTCTGTGTTTTCTGAACAATGGATTACAGGATCTATTTGTACATTAATCCAGTCTTTGGGAAGACAGATAAGCTGTTCTGACATCTCTAATTCACAGCAAAGAAATAAAGTAAAATCCAATATCATTAATGACAGTACAAAAATATTGGTCACAATTTTCATTTTATAAATAATCATAGCTACAAATTAAAAAATCTTTTTAATATTTGGGGTAGTTTTTTTTAACATATTTTAATACATATCCAAGGACAGCAACAAATCTGTCATCTTTGTATTTCAACATTTTTATTGTGTTAGGGATGAAATTATTTTACAGGATAGTTACTTACCTTGGCTCTGTTAGAGTCACCCGTTATTTTATAATAGGTTTGGTTCAGCTCAACATCTAAATTCTAAAGAATTAGTTCTGCTCATTTCCATTTAGATGAGTACATGATTAAAGTACAATGGCACTCTGACTTCTTAATATAAACCTTTATATTTTTAGATAGGAAAGTGTAATCTTTTTACATAGTTTAAAAGACTGAAATTTGGATGCCACTCAAATACTAAATATTTGTTGTAGTCCACATTTTCATTATGATGTCCTTATATTCTAGTTTGTGAAAGTGCTTAATGATTTCTAGTAACATTTTTTTTAGCAGAATAGTATTTTAATTTTTATACAGAACTTGAAAATTAATAGCATATGACAAGAAACATGTGAAAGATAAAGGGGTAAATAAAACAATAAAATATAAGATGGGGTGCCTGGCTGGCTGAAACCATTGAGCTTCCGACTTCAGCTCAGGTCATATCTCACGGTTTGAGGTTCAAGCCCCGCATAGTTCTCTGTGCTGACAGCTTGGAACCTGGATCCTGCTTTGGATTCTGTGTCTCCCTGTCTCTCTGCCCCTTCCCCACTTGTGCTCTGTTTCTTTCTCAAAAATGAAAGCAAACATTATTTTTTTTAAATCAGAATTGAGGACGTGAACTGAAATATTCGGAAAAAAGGGTGACTCATTTCGTTGAGCATCTGAGTTTGATTTAGGCTCATGTCATTATCTCAGGGTTCCTGGGTTTGAACCCCACATCAGGCTCCGCACTGGCAATGTGAAACCTGCTTGGGATTCTCTCTCTGTCTCCCTCTCTCTGCCCCTCCCCCACTTCCTCTCTCTCTCTCTCTCTCTCTCTCTCAAAGTAAAAATAAAAATAAACTTTAAAAACTAATTTAAATAAAATAAAATAAAATATTGGGAAACTTCATCATTCTCTGAATAATTTTTCAACTTTCCTGAGTATATACATATTTTCTCGTTCATACCAACATTATAATGGATTTCCCTTTGTCAAAAAATAAATAAATTTGGAAGTGCTCTTCTTATGCTCTATTAGTGACTAAGGAAAGAAATGGCCCCTTTGGTTGCTTGTTTTTTCTGTTTCAGTATTCTTTTCCTATGCATTGGATCACTACACCAGCATTCGAATATGCTGTAGAATCCCTCACCTTAAATAGAAAATCAAAGGAGGGGGTGAGGGGAAGACATCCAAATAATTAGCTAAGTCTTAATATCTGGTCCAGAAAATAACCTGATAGGCATTTTGAAACAGATATAGCCTTCTAAAATCCGGCAAAATTTCTTACTTCCCCTCTTTCTTTTATTCTTCCTCCCTTTCTTCCTTCCTTCCTTCCTTCCTTCCTTCCCCCTAACCAATTGTTAGCCATTGTCTTCCTACAACTGGATACTAAATCTCTTCAACCCTACAATTCCTCATTGAATTTATGATCCGCAAATTCCTATCCTTATAATGCTGATATAACTATTCCTTTAATCTTTAGTTTGATTTTATACAAAATAAGGATAATAGCTATGGTAGTCATAGTGGTTGCCTACCCAACTTTCAATTTCTCTATTAGGTCATCAATTTTGTTCATGTTTTAATTCTCTTTCATTTGACTCACTGATAAATCCTGCTTAGTCTAAGCTACTCACTAGAATCTCATTCTCCTTGCCAGTGATAGGGTAGAAAAGATTATGAGACCTTGATCCTGCATAAGAATTAAAATATATCTGGGGCGCCTGGGTGGTGCAGTCGGTTAAGCGTCCGACTTCAGCCAGGTCATGATCTCGGGATCAGTGAGTTTGAGCCCAGCGTCGGGCTCTGGGCTGATGGCTCGGAGCCTGAAGCCTGTTTCCGATTCTGTGTCTCTCTCTCTCTCTGCCCCTCCCCCGTTCATGCTCTGTCTCTCTCTGTCCCAAAAATAAATAAACGTTAAAAAAAAAAATTAAAAAAATAAAAAAAAGAATTAAAATATATCTTATTCACCATTATATTGTTATTCTTACTTATTCATATTTAGAAAACTGTGAAGGAAGAATTCTGGGGGAATTCCCCTCATTGAAAAAAGGAAGTCACACAAGAAAAGTTAGAGTTACATTTTCTACTATACATTCTCATGTTTACACACAATCAAAGCCATTTTACTCTCATGAAGAGAGGAAGCTTGTGAACAAAGCTGCTGAGAATTGCAGATCCAAAAAGAAGAGAAAAAAATCTGGGTTCTTGATGATATCATTCAGCCACTGAATTAAACAACCCTAGGGGTCCTAACTTCTAGAGCTTTTTATACAGGAAATATAATATAATATTATATATATTATTTTATTTATTATTTATGTACTATATTACATATATTAAATATAATATAATAAATATAATATAATATAATATACTATAATATAATATAATATAATATAATATAATATAAATAATAAATTTTCCTTATTGAATTGGGATTTCTTTTTTTTCATGCAAAAGGATCATATCTTCTGTAGCACTTACCCACAATTCTAGTAGGATGATTCAGTAATTTAATTCACATACAGCACATAGCAGAGATCTTGAGAAATAAAATGCTAAAAAATGTAAAATGTTAGTATTAAATTTCTTCTAGTATTATTGTTGTTGTTATCAGTATTAACTTTACTACTTCATATGGTCTAAGTAAATGTAAATTCCATGATAGTGTTATCATGTACTTTTGTAAAACAAAACAAGAAATATAATAAAAAAAATTATATAGCAGTTAAGATAAACACAAATCATCTTATGTAATTTAAGAAACATCTTCTGGCTTAGAAATTTTTAAATGTGGAGGATTTTAAATGCCTGCTCAGTTCTGTGTCAGGTTATCCATGATCTGGATATATTCCTCATCCCTATGCTTCATGAGTATTTTTAGTTAGGCTTGTATCTCGTCTTCATGCATTTTACTCAACAATGGCAGGTAATAATATAACATTTAAGCAAGTAGTAAATATGACTGTAAGATATTGATTACTTCAAATTTTATGTTTCTCACTCACAAAGGAATAAGCTTTTCAAGATAGGGAACCAGATGGAAAAAATGTGATATTCAAAACCAAATATTTTATTTCAGTTATATTAAGTGTTATATTAAGTCTCTACAGTGTTATAGTACCTTACTCACTCTTGTAAATATTCGATCCTAATTAATTTTACTTAACAATAAGTAATTTCTTATTGATTTGGATGCCAGTGTTATGACCAGAGTGATCAAAATTTCAAATAATATTTGGGTAACTGAGCAGGTATGGAGCAAATCTAAGGTGAGAATGTTAAGCTTAATATAAGGACTGTAAAGTCTAAATAACTCTAACAGAAAATCGGTGAAATAAAATCTACACCATATAAGTAGTGAAGTAATTGTTGCTTCAATCTTACTGTAAATTAAATATAAATATCACTGTTAAATAAATGTTGTTATGTGGTTTGAGTTGGGTAAAGATGTATACAATTTTATAACATCATGGTCGTTGAACAAAAGGCAAACAATTAAGTACATGACTACATTTGAGTCTAAGTATTTTGTTGTTATTGTGACAATAACTGGTAATTCTCCACATTTCAGAAATTATTGCCTAATTATAGTTTTCTTTGTTCCAATGAGATTTTTCAATGTAAAAATTTGACATAAATTTTGATCATTAGATCATTAGACAAAGCTAGCATCAACATAGAAAGTCATTTGTTTCATGACCCTCTGTACTAAGATATAGGCATTAATCACTTAGGTTAATTGAGCTTCCATTAAAACTGGCTTTCTATAATTCACACTACAAAATATAGATAAAAATAAGATGGATGGTTCTCAAACTGGCAGAATTGTACTATGCAATTTTAATAAGCTTATTTATATTAATTGCTAAGAAATGTATAAGGCAATGAATTTATTTTAATGGTGTCATTTATTCTCCTAACTAAAGAACTTGCATTATTGATAACAGGATGGAAACACCTTTCTACTTAAAAACAAATAATAGTTAATTGAGAAAAAAATACCTGAAGGTTAGTAAAAAGTAAGTGAAAAAAAAATGGAGGATGTTTTACCCATTCACAATTAATGAAATATTATATATATATTTTTTCTTTTCCATTGTTGCCCTCCTATTCTTATGTAATAAATAAAGTTATATTTCTACTAAGTACAATTTAGAACATCAAGAAGGAAATACACTCTACTTTTACTCTCCTTCTATGTTGAAAGTCTGTGTACTGGTACAACTTTCATTCATTTATTGTTAACTGATATTTTCTTTACATTTTTTTATCAGTCTTGCTGAGAGTTCCTCTCAGGTTCCCATTGCTGCTATAACAAATTAACACAATTTTAATGGCTTAAAACATCACAAATTGATTATTTTACAGTTCTGAAGATCAGAAGTTCCTAATGGATGTCACAGGCTAACGTTAAAATGTTTGCAGGGTCACATTTGTTCTGCACATTCTAGGAAAAAAATCCATTTTCTTGCCTTTCTCAGCTTCTGAAGGTTATCCGATCCTTGACTAATGGTTCCCTTTCATGATCAAAGCCTGAAATGAAATCATTCTGACTTTGTTTACGTTGTCACATCTCTTTCTGACAGACTTTTTGTCTCCCCCTTCTGCTCTCCCAACAAGGACCTTTGTGACTATGCTGGGCTCACTGTGGTAATCCAGATATTCTATCTCAAGATGGAAACGCTAAACTTAATCACATCTGCACTCTTTTGCCACGTAAGGTAACATGTTCACAGGTTCGGGGAATTAGCACATGTACATCTTTGGCAGAAATATTATTCAGCTACTACAGAGTTTACCAATTTTACTAAACTTTTTGAAGATTAGTACTTATGGCTATGTTATTTTTCTCTATTTTATATCTTTGATCTCTCATCATTAAAATGTTCATCCTTCTTCCTCAGGGTCTAATTTCCTTTTCTCTTTATAGAATATTACGATTGAGACTTTATTTATTTATAAAACTTTTTTACTTAAATTATAAATTGCACCCATCACTTGCCTGAATTACATAAATGTGGGTGCGATTAATTTCTATGTTAATCTTGTTCCAATATATTTTTAATTCTTACTGAATTTCCTTTTAAAAACTGGTATTTAGACACATACTGCTAATTCTCAACGCATAAGGATTTTCTCATTCTTCTTTTTTTTTTCTTAAAGTTGTTTTATTTGTGTTATGGTCACAGAACATATAATCCTTTGTGATTTCATGAGACTTGTCTTACAACACTAACGACTGTATCTTGTAGCTGTTAGATTAATAGTCCACAAATTCCTTTTAGGTAAGTTAGATAACAATTGAGTTTAGAACTTCTGTATCATTGCTGATTTTGGCTTATTTTTTTTTATAATGAGAAAGTGGTGTTTAATATCACCATAGTTGGGTGTATATTTTTCGGCATCTACTGCTAATTCTTCTGCTATGTCACATTTTGCTTTAATTACTGCTTGCTCCAGAAATTCAGCTTTTCGATCTTTAACTCTTCAAAATGACTTAAAACAATACAAATTGGCCATTGTGAAACAGGTGCCATTTGTTGTTGTTTTGGCTTCTTTTTACTTTCCATTCATTCTCCTTCTGTGTGCGTTATACATCCACAATATAGTTTTATTTATTTATTTTTTGCTTTAAAGAGTTAACAGTTAGCCCATACATTTTTCAAATATTATTATATATTTAACTTCACAATTTCCCTTTCTAGTGATCTTCATTTTTTTTTCTGCAGGTACATACATGCATGACTAAGTATATGCTCATTTTTTCCTTTGTTTTGCTTTGTTTTACCGAACAAGCTGCAAATAGTATTTCTGTAGTCCAGCTCAGCTAGCAATACATTCTCTCTGTTCTTGTTTACCTGAAAATTTTATTAGTTAGCCTTAATTTTGAGGCAAAATTATTATTAGATATAAAATTCTGCATTTACACATCTTTCCTATAAACTCATTAAATATTTACTTTTACTGCCTCTGGCTTCAATTGTTTTTGATGAAGGTAACGGTCATTCTTTATATCACTGTGCTAACATATAATGCATCTTTTTATTTTCTTGTTTCTCAGAACATTTCTTCATCTGTAGTGTTTGACCATGGTGTGATTCTTTCTAAATGTGTTTTGTTTGTAGGTTGAAGAGCTTTTTTTTTAAGTTTATTTATTTATTTGAGAGAGACAGAGACAGTGCAGGCGGGGAAGGGACTGAGAGAGAGTGAGAGAGAATCCCAAGCGGGCTGCATGCTGCCAGCTCAGGGACCGACATGGGCCCCGAATACTACACAGACTGAGCCACCCAGGCTCCCGGCTCGAGGAGCATTTTCTTGAATGCATGGTTTAGAACAGTTTTAAGTTTACAGAAAAACTGAAAGATATTACGGTCAGTTCTCATAGACCAAGCCCCAAGTCACATTCTGCATCCATCCTGGATCCCGCGGACCTCTTAAATGATTTTTAAAATGTGTTTATATTAATATTTACCATTTGGGCTATAAAACTCTATGGGGATTTATAAATGCATTGTGTCATGTACGTAGAGTAAAAGTATTTTGCAGGATAGTTTTTTTTAATGTTTATTTTTGTTTTTGAGAGAGAGAGAGAGAAAGCATGAGTGGGAGAGGGGCAGGGAGAGAGGGGGACACAGAATCCAAAGCAGGCTCCAGGTTCTGGACTGCCAGCACAGAGCCCGACTGGGGCTCTGTCCCACGAACCAGGAGCTCATGACCTGAGCTGAAGTCAGATGTCCAACCAACTGAGCCTCCCAGGCACCCCTGCAGGATAGTTTGAACACTCTAAACAAATCCCTGGTGCTTTGGATTACCTTTGCTTGTTTGTAAATATCAGTCGACTCAATTTGTGTCCTTCTATTCCTGGGCTGTTTATATGCTTCCACTGATCTACATTTCTGTCCTTGGGCCAAAACCACGCTTTTTTCATCACAGTGGCTTTACAATAAGTCTTAAAGTCATGAACTACAACTTTGAGGGCACCTGGATGGCTCTGTCACTTAAGTGTCCTACTTCGCACGTTTTGATCTCGCAGTTTGTGAGTTCCAGCCCCACATCTGGCTCTGTGCTAACAGCTGAGAGCCTGGATTCTACTTGAGATTCTGTGTCTCCCTCTCTTTCTACCTCTCTCCACTGTCACTCTGTCTCTCAAAAATAAATAAACATTAAAATATTATAAACAAACAAACACATATTTTGAACTACAACTTTGCTCTGAATCTTCTATTATTGTTTTGCCTTTTCTAGGTCTTTCTCCTTTTCACAGTAACTTTTTTATTTAAGTTTTTTTTTAATATTTATTTACTTTTGAGAGAAAGAGTGCAAATGGGGGAGGGGCAGAGAGAGAGGGGGACCCAGAATCTGAAGCAGGCTCCAGGCTCAGATCTGGCAGCACAGAGCCTAAACCAGGCTCGAACTCATGAACCATGAGATCATGACTTGAGCGAAAGTGAGATGCTTAACTAACCACCCAGGTGCCCCCACAGTAACTTTTTATTAGCTTGTCAATATGATAGCTTACTGGAATTTTGATTGGTGTTGCATGGAATCTGGAGATCCAGTTAGAAAGAGTAGACATCTTAGTGATACAGTTTCTTTCAATTCATAAACACAGAATTACTCTTGATGTATTTAATTTTTTATTCATTTTACTAGCATTTTATACTTTTCTATATATGAATCCTATACATATTTTATTAAATTTATACTTAGGCACTTAATTTTATGGTATATAAGTGGTATTTTAATTTCAAACCTCATTTTTCACATATCTATACTTGTGAAATAGATTTATATTTATGAAATATATTTATTTATATATATTTATGAAATATATATTTATTCAGACATCTCTCTCATGAGAGAAAGAAGAGAGTGAGATAAACATTTATAGTATATTATACAAAATGCATATACTAAACCATATTTTCTGTGACCCTGTTATATTCCTTTATTATTTCTAGGATTTTACTAGAATTGTATTTAGTCTTTTACATAGACAATCTTGCATGTGGATAAAGACAGTTTTATTTTATCTTTTCAGATTTGCACATAAACTTTTTCTTGTCTTAATTCACTGGCTAAAAATCCAATTAAAACGTAGAGTGGGAAGAGTGAGAGAAAATATCTTCCTTTTATTTGTATTTTAGTGGGAAAACATACAGTAACTCAATATTAAATATAAATATATCTCTTTGTGTTGCTTTTATTTGATTTTGCTATCGTGGTAATGTTAATGTCACAGAACAAGTTCCCTCCATTGCTATTTTCTGGAAGGGATGGTAGTAAGAAGTATCATTTCTTCTTTAATTGACTGGTGAAATTCTCTAGTGGAATTATTTGGGTTGAAAGTTTCCTTTTCGGAAGGCTGTTAATTATTGATTCAATTTCTTTAATAGATGTGAGCCTAATGAGATTATTTATGTCTCCTTCTTGTGAAAATTTTAACCATCTGTTGTCAGTCAAGAAATGTTCTATTTCATCAAAGTTATCATAAATCTCTTCATAAAGTTATATGTATATGTTCATAACATATGTATATGTTCATAAAGTCTTCATAAAATTATCATAAAGTTGTTCCTTTATGATAAGTATGTTCCCTTCCCTTCCCTTCCCTTCCCTTCCTTCTTTCTTTGTTAGCCTGGCTAGAAATTTATAAATTTTGCTGGTCTTTTCAGAACACAACTCTTTAGTTTCATTGATTTTCTTTATCATTTTTCTGTTTTCAATTTCAATAACTTATGCTCAAATATTCATTCTTTCTTTTTTTATTTCTATGTAAACTAATCTTAAATTTCACTTAAGTCTTTAGTTTCTTGAGGTGGAGCTTAGGTTATTGATTACAGATCTTCCTTCTTTCCTAATATATGCACTTAATGTTATAAAATTTCCCTATAATACTGTTTCTCTATATAAATTTTGACATGTTTTATTATTAAATTTGATGTAATTTATTTTTAAGTCCCTCTTGAGACTTTCCTTGACCCACGAGTTATATAGAATAGTGTTATTTAGTTTCCATATATTTGGAAAATTTTCCAACTATCTTTTGTTAGTTCCTTCAACTTTAATTCCACTGTAATCCAATAACATATTTTGGATTATTTCTATGTTTAAATTTGATAAATGTGTTTTGCGGCCCATGACGTGGTCTTACTAGTGAATGATACATTTGGGCTTGTGCATTTTGTTGCTGTTGGAGGAACATTTTATAAATATCCATTATATTAGAATGATTGATACTGTTCAGGTCCAACTATCTCCTTTTTTTGTGTCTGCTCAATCTATCAGCTTTACTTTGCATATGTTGACAGATTGAAGTCACATTTTACACTTTGGGGTTATAATGTCTTTTTGGAAAATTGGCACTTTGTTAATATGTAATGCCCCCAATTTTTTCTTGGTAATTTTGTTTATTCTGAAGTTGGCTTTGTCAAAATGAATACAGCTACTCCAGTATCCTTTTGATTTGTGTTAGCTTGATATATCTTTCTCTTTCCCTTTACTTTTTTTTCTCTTAAGCTTTATTTTTAGAGCAGTTTTAAATTTATGGAAAAATTGAGTGTTCAGAGTACATATATATTCCCAATTCCTATATCCTTCAGTTTTCCCCATTATTAACATTTTGCTTTGATGTGGTACATTTGTTGTAATTGATAAACCTACAGTGACATGTTGTTATATACTAAAGTCCATATTTTATAGGATTCACTTTCTTTGAGATTCTATGAGTTTTGCCAAATACACAAAGCTATGTACCCATCATTACCATGTCATGTAGAATAATTTAACTGTCATAAAAATTCCCTGTCCTCCAACTATTCAGACCTTGCCTCTCTCCTACCTAACCCATGGCATTCACCCATCACTCCATTTTTCACTGTGATTATGAAAAATTCCAGATTTTCTCCAAACTTAAAATGGCATATCACACTTTAATATATGGAGGGAAAATATCATTAACATAATTTATTTTTTTCAAATATCATCACTCTTGGTTTATGGCATTCCTAAATGTTTGATAATAGTAAAGCATCTTGTCTCTGAGACTTGCTTGCCTGTGTTTAACTCACATAAGAACTTTTGAAAGAGACCACAGGCTTCCAACTCTTGTGCTGGACAGAGCCATTATTATTATTATCTTTTTGTCTAAAGTTATTTCCTTTCCCAATTATTCTTGTGACTTGTGCTCTGTGTGGCTGCATGATACCAATGTTGAGAGCTCATTACTTATTCATTCTCTGCTCATCACCACTGCCCCCATGGTGTGAGGCAGCATCTGTTATGCACTCCTTGCTCAGGTCACAGGATTACTCTGTATAAACACTTACTCTGGGCTAAGTGTGGTTCTTGAGTGCATCATAGGGGCTCTTTAGCCCTAGTTTGATGTTTTGGACTTATTGGTATTGTGGAAGTTTTGTGGAAATCTTGTAACCTAGAGGTGCTATGGTATTTTCTTGTTTGTTCATTTATTGGTTTGAAACTTGAGTAACACAAAATCTTACTTTTCTGCTTAATTCCCAAAGATTGGCATATGGGTGAGTCAATTTGTCCTTTCAGTGTACTCAATATACTAACACATTAACATGCTTCTTCTTCCTTACTAGCCTTTTCTGTCTCCATTTAGTACCTACATGGCAAGAAAGATGTTCTATGAGTTTATCCCAAGCTTTACTTGAAAGAGGTTTTAAAAAAAACTAAATACTAGAACTATCCATAATTTCAACTACTTATAAGGGGTATAGATATAGACACAGATGTACAGGGCACCTGGATGACTCAGTTGATTAAGCACCTGACTCTTGATTTTAGCTGAGATTATGTTCTCATGGTCTTGAGATTGAGCCTGGCATCAGGCACCACACTGGGTGTGCAGCATTCTTAAGATTCTTTCTCTCCCTCTCCCCCTGTTTCTCCCCCACTCACTTGCTTGCTCTCTCTCTCTCTCTCTCTCTCTCTCACTCAAAAAAGAAAAAAGATACAGATATACATGTGCATATATCTTTATATGGATTTATCTAAATGTTAAGATTATTTTTATACTGAAATGTTAAGATTTCAAGTAACTTTTCCCTTATAAGGATTTCCTAATGTTCCCCCAAATATTCTTTTAATTATAAAGGGGGATATATAATCTAACGTCCTAAGTATTTATATCAATATTGCCATTAAATTCTAACTCTTAATTGATCACTAAGTGTTTAAACAATGAGATGTTCAAAATATTACAATTATATTAATAGCTTTAGATACAGATATGCAAGAAAATGCATGCAAGACAATAGAGTAAACAGGTAAAAAAATTAAAGTGATAAAAATTATAATAATATCACAATGTGAAAGAAATGTTTATATTGAATTAAGTTAAATTTTACTCACTAAATGTGAACATCAAAGATCTTTAGTTTCTTTTTATTTGGACAGAATTGATCAGAGACTTGTATTGTTGGTAATGATTTTGTAGAAATATGCCTTTAATTTTCTGTAAAGTAATACCATAAAGTAGGTAAATTCAATCAATTTCATGTAATTTGCCTCTTTGTAAATAACCTTCAAGCCTGAGAGAAAGGAAATTTTTTTAAAATGAATTTTAAATGATCTGAGTGTCTCTTGTCAAGTATATAAAATTAATCCACACCATTTAACATAATAATTCATTTAGTTAGCAAGAATTTTTCTGACCCATTGAAATCCAAGACCATTATAGTGCTGTTGATGATTCATAATGCTAAGGCATTAAGAAATGAATTCTTTAACAGAAAATCTAGATGACAATGAGATTGCATGAATAACAACTGAAGACACTAATTCTAAAAGCAAAGTAGTGCTTCTGGCTATAGGTTCTTATAGTTTGAAACATAAGATAGACATTTTCTTTCTCAATAAGGAAATTTATACATATAATTCCTGTTATTATATAACAAAGCTGCTTAACATTAGTTTTTGAACAATATTCTTGGTTGTATGTTTGCTGATAAATTTCTGAATCACAATACCAAGTTTCATTTCCTCCTACAGAAGAATATTTTAATCTTCTGATGAGGTTGTATTCTTCCTAAAGGTTTTTTAACCCAGTGAGAAATTGAACTGGGATCTGGAGAACTTTTCTCCATCAGTTGGGCATGAATATTTGTGTAAGTTACCTCGTCCTCATCTGGGCATGATTTCCCCATTTTTATGTTTCTTATGTTTTGCTTACTCAAAGAAACAAGCCTTTTTTTTTCCTCCCTCACTTTAGAGAGGCCATTGTACTTTTGTCCATGTTGATACAAATTTTGTCAGCCTCTTAAGCAGACTTCAAAATAATACTTGTTTTCTGCCTCACTTTCACCTCCATGCCCTTTGATGACTGCTTCCCAAATGTATGAATCTTTCTGGAGTTCACTTATACAAATCAGAATTCCTCCAAGATTATTCCAAAAATTTTTAAACTTTCATGAAGTTTCTAAATCAATTAGAGCATATCTATTCTCTTTACAGACTTACTCACACCATTGCTGTTATCTTGTTTGCTTTCCTAATTCTTTGTTGGTTTATGCTTTTTTATTTTATAACTTTATTGTTATTATAGTGAGTCTTGAGGGGTAATGGAGGTAAACACATATGTTCAATCCAACTGTCTTTTCCAGATGTCTTTTATTGTTTTTTTAATATATTCATTTTCAAATTACTTTGTATATCTCTACAAAATTAATGTTCCATTACTTTCTCCATGTCTTGCTTAATGAATTTTAAAGCACCACTAGGATCTACAGGACAAGATGCAAATAACTTTCTTGTGGAACCACTTTCTGCCACAGTGCTTGATTCCTATTTTGTCAAACTTGACATTGACCATTTCCATCCACAATGGCTAATGCCACACCACCTTCCAGACCACTCTTACTTTTTTCTCACCATTGTCTGGACACATGTGCTACTCCCACTTCCAATGTGGGTTTCTGGACGGCTTATTTGTTCAAAGTCAAATAACACTAAGTGCCAAAGTCATCATTTGTACCTAAAACCACTGATTTCAAAGCACAAGTTACACCACGATGCTCTGTAACTCTATGTTCAAGTCTGAAATCCTGTGGATTGCACCTCTACTACATTAATATGTTGTTTAACAGATAAGCTATCAACTTGAGTTTTTCTCTACTAAAAATTCTCTGTCTTCCCATTTTGCAAGTAAACTTATGTGTATAAGAGAAAGAAACATGGAGGGAGGGGGAATTGGCATGCCAAAAAATTATTTAGGGAGAAAAAAAAACACATACAACAGTAACAAAAACCCTTTGCTTATTCTCACTGTAGATTTTTGTCCCTCTTTATGACAAGCATTTTATTCTAAGAAAAATGTAGTATATAGCTGTCTATTTGGGTACAAAACAGTTCTAGTAAACAAACATAATAACATGGTTTTATTTAGCTTTCTGTGATGTAAGCAAATGTCTAAAAGTTCTGCCTCTGACGCTAAGGATGAAATTTTACAGGTAGAAATATTCAAAATTTTCTGTGTGACTTGAGTATTTGAGTCTTTTTCAATTCATTAAACTCCTGAAAATGCTTCCCTTTTTGAGGGTCGGGGATTCTACTCAAGCAACTGTGTCTCTACCACATGAAAATTAAAGAATGAAAGTTTGTTTATTTTTCTGGATTCAAACGCAAGGTCAAATGTCCCAGTTTTCTGCTTAAAAAGTCCTGCAGACAATATTGCAACCAGTTGGGCCATTCCAGTCTGGAGTGTGCACATTATATGGGGAATTTCTGAGAATGCTGGGTTGTGACAAGAGTAAATATAGAAAGTTGTATATATGATCAAATTATACATCACCAAAGTACAACTGTAAAATACATGAAAGTCTAATCATTGTGAAAGGTCTTCAATGTTTACTTCAAAGATTGTGTTTATGTTGAATATCTGTGTAGAGCAATAATAATCCTGGCATTTTTACTGACTATTTTGTCAAAATTATGTTTTGACAAATTCTTAAATATGTAATGACGGTTAGCTCATTTTATTATTTAACATATAGATATGTACTCAGAGATGTAAAGGACATCGTTCAAGTATGATTAGCTGTCTCTTGGAAGAAATCAGATTGCAACTGCACTGTTAGAGATCTGTATAGTTCAACATACCTACTCTGGGGAGAAGGATACCTCAACATCCTGAGATAGAAATAATCCATTCTGTTATTAAGGGACTTCAGAAAATATTTCAAAAGAGCCCAAATAACACCTTGTCAAATTTTTAACACTTCTTGAACTAAGAAAATATTTTCTATATAAAAATGCCCGTTGTGTATATCTCTAAATGCTATTATTATGATCCTCAACAGAGAGGAAAATAGCAGAACTCAATTTTAAATATAATAATCACTGCTACCTGTGGCCTCTCACTGATTAATAATTGTATATCATTAACAATGCTAGTATTTTTTTGTTTTACATTTATTTATTTTTGAGAGACAGAGAGAGACAGAGTACAAGTTGGGGAGGGGCAGAGAGAGAAGGAGACCCTGAATCTGAAGCAGGCTCCAGGCCCTGAGCTATCAGCACAGGGCCCAATGTGGGGCTCGAACTCACAAACCATGAGATTCTGACCTGAGTATAACAGCAAACAATATAAATCCACTCTCAAGAGTCAACTGGATCCTCCATTCATTCTACTGTGTAGTGTTTATGACACGGGTCATGTTTTGATACATTTTTCTTGCTCACAGAAAAAGTGATGTTTTAATGATTAATGAAGCAGAGTCATATCATCTTTCCCAATCAAGAAATCTGATATATTTGTTAGATGACATGTAGGTAAAGGTCAAAGTACAACCCTTAAAGTTACCTCTTATCAAAAAACAATTATACATTTATGTTGAACCAAGATAATATCTCAATGGCAAATTATTGGGAAAAAAACTATTTTTACAGACATGCTGTCCTCAATACGTAGTAATATTTTCTACCCCATGTTGGTGGACCACAAACTGGAGAAATTTGATCTCACATGATACCAATCATGTGAGTATGCTCACATGATACCAATTTTTACTACAGTGGAATATTTGGCTTACTTTTATTCCTTATTATATTATGTCGTATTTATTACCCCATCTCTTCAGGGTAACAAATTGCCCTAGTGTGGGTGTGGTTTCCAATATTTGCTCTTGGCCTAAACAGGAAATCAAAGGAGTATCCAGTTGAGAAACTGCCACTGACATTCAAATGAACCATATGCCATTAGCGGGCATTATTTACTCATAAATTCCATATTTATTGGGAGCATTTTGAAATTCCAGAAGGTGATCATAAAGTCATCTTGGCTAAGTATTGGAAGACTAGCAAACAGGAATTGCTATCATGAAATCATTAGACTGAAGCTCTATCTCTTGGCCCTGAAATATGGGGCCACCATTCAATGGTGTTTGAAAATACCATCAAAGAGCATGGCACTAGGGGCGCCTGGGTGGCTCAGTCGGTTAAGCGTCGGACTTCAGCTCAGGTCACGATCTCGCAGTCTGTGAGTTCGAGCCCCGTGTCGGGTTCTGGGCTGATGGCTCAGAGCCTGGAGCCTGCTTCCGATTCTGTGTCTCCCTCTCTCTCTGCCCCTCCCCCGTTAATGCTCTGTCTCTCTCTGTCTCAAAAATAAATAAAGGTTAATTTTTTTTTTTTAAAGAGCATGGCACTCTACAAGCTACTAGATGCAAATATGGAAAATGGCTAAGTAGTTTGTCAAATTTTCATATTGATTTTACAGTTATATTGCAGTAAGAACACTTGGATTGTTTTACTTGCTTCATAAATGGATTTTGAGAATGTTACATTCAAAATAACATTGGTATGATATTCCAATTCTTTGGAAATCTGTTATCCCAAAGTCACTTGATAAAAACAGATATATCTCTTCTAGAACCATCTTTTATTGATTTTGAAGCTAAGTCTCTTAATATCTCACTCATCCAAGCTGAGAGAGAGAGAGAGAGAGAGAGAGAGAGAGAAATAATACACACACACACACACACACACACACACATTTCTCAAAGTATTGAAGTGTTAAAGAATTTAATGAGAGACATCTGTAAAATGGCCCATTTTGCAAGTGGGAGTATAATCGATTATATGCAATGCAATATAATATTGCAATGGAAAGTGGGAGTATATTATGTATGAAAATTGAAAATCCTTTTCTTGGAGTCTGTTCAAACAAGATATTCTTTAAAAAAGTGTATGATACAAAAATATTTACTACAGTGTTACCTATAGTAAATATAAACTAAAAGTACAATTGTAATAAATTATTAAATTTATCTAGCTCTTATATGGTCAACTCTTGTTTATACTTCGTCTTATTTAATCTTGTCAACCTAGTACAGTTAATCCCAACTATTATCTGTGGTTTAAAAATGAAGTAATTGGGCACCTGGGTGGCTCAGTTGGTTAAGCGTCTGACTTCGGCTCAGGTCATGATCTCGCGGTCCGTGAGTTCGAGCCCCACGTCGGACTCTGTGCTGACAGCTCAGAGCCTGGAGCCTGTTTCAGATTCTGTCTCCCTCTCTCTCTGACCCTCCCCCGTTCATGCTCTGTCTCTCTCTGTCTCAAAAATAAATAAACGTTAAAAAAATTAAAAAAAAAATAATAAATAAAAATGAAGTAATTAAGTCTCAAAAACCTTATCTAAACTAAGCAAGTCTAGCATGTGAGACATAATTTGAACAGAAATCTGATGTTTTGATATTCATGAGTTCTAGAATGCAGTCATTAAACTACAATGTAAACGTCTTTAATAATAAAGTTTATTGGAAAACAACCACTGAGTGTGTTTCCTTGCATTTTGTATGAATTTTGCTTTACAATGAAAAGTGCAAGACATGTTCATTATGCTATTAGAATCAGTCAGTTCTCTATCCTCAACTTCATCAAGAAATGTGTGTAATGAATTTATTCCCATTCTTGGGATTTCTTGCTATGGCAGGCAAGGCGAGAATGACCTGGGAGTCACAGAGCAAGAGTGTGGGGTCCCACCTCAGAACAACCTGAACCCAAAGTTCAGTGCTCTACAGCTGCAGTCTTGAAATTCTTAGGAATGTTCCCTTTGAATTTGTATTTTGTAAGTGAGTTCTGTTATAATAATGGTGCATGTGTTGGGAATTTGAAGACTCAACTTTCAGGGGCCCACCACTTGTTTCTTCATGGCCTGGGATTCTATATCCCATGGGCTCCAGCCTCACTGCCCTCATCCAGTGATCTCTCTCCTCCACTCCCTGTGTGTGCCCGCACCCAGGGTAGGATATGGCATTGGCAGCCTCTGCCCTATGCTAGCATTGCCAAGGTGGGCTTGGTGGGTGACTCAGCCTAACGGAGCCTCTTTCCAGCTCCTAATCCAGTTACTGAGGGCACTGAAGCATGGAGGTCTTTGGCTATTATGATGCCAGAAGATGTAATTTTCAATGGTGTGACTACTGCAAATGCCCTGGCGAGGATCCATGGTTTTCTAACATAGTCATACATGCTACAGCAGAAATTCACCATGGAGAAAGCATCACAGAGTGAAAAGAAAGGATCCCAAACGCTAAAGATGCTAACAAAGCAGAGCGAGGGGATGTTATGCCTTGTGACAGGGTTCCCCATCCACTTTTATAAGATTGGCCCCACCTCACCATTTCCTCTTCCAAAAAATGAGGTTTTCTTCTTTAATATTTTGTGCTCCTTCCAGTTTTATTACTCTGTGATTATGTTTCTTAAGACATAATAATAGGAGGAGAGAATGAGCTTAAGTTCAGTCTGCCTTTTCTGAAAATTCATATATGTGGATAGTATATGTGTACATATATTATATATATGTGTATATATATATATATATATGGTGTAAGCCTATTTATTTTTGTTTCCATATACTCTTTATTACAGCAAAATTAGTTTCTGCAGTACTTCCCACAAAGTCTTGCTCTGTGGTCAAAAAATTCTTATCACTTTTAATTTTTTTCAAAATAAAATTAGATTCATTCTCTCTCTCTCTCTCTCTCTCTCTCTCCCTCTCTCCCCTCCCTTCTCCACAATAAAATTACTGCTGTTTATTTCTCCCAATTAAAATTTTATTTCTTCCTTGTCTTTCAACTTACATTCACGATCCTCATATTTTATCACTTAAACATTTTTTTTTCCAAATACATACACACAGAGTCTTTAATACACTGGGGAGGGCTTGTGAAGAGAAGACTGGTAAAGGCTGGTTTAAGGTGAGTATGCTTATGGCATATTCAAATGGAAAAGAAGAGATAGATTTTTTAAAAAAAAGTCTAAAACTTAGGGGAGGAGATGGAGTTGGAGATAGAAATGAAAGTCCTCATAAAATACTTTATGTGACCTCAGCATTTAGATATTTTTCTAGGGAGAGCATACAGATGAAGAAGAAGAGATGAGAGCTTATGACATAGACCTATGGACATGTCCCTTAAGGACATAGCAGAGGAAACAAATGCATCAAGGGACACTGTAGGAGCACCTGGATGGCTCAGTCAGTTGAGCATCTGACTCTTGACTTTGGCTGAGATCATGATCCCAGTGTTGTGGGATCAAGTCCCACATTGGGCTCTGTGCTGAGTGTGAAACCTGCTTAATATTCTCTCTCTCTCTCTCTCTCTCTCTCTCTCTGCTTTCTCATGCATGTGCTCTTTCTCTCTCTCTCTCCAAAAATAAAAAGACACTAAAAAAATAAATTGAGCATTGTAGTGGGATACAAGAGGAAAGAAAGCAGAAATCACAGAAACAATACCCCCCCAAAAAAACAAAAACAAAACAAAACAAAAACAGAAAACAAAGATGAGTGAGTAACAACAAAAACTTGAGAAAAAAAATCAAGCAAAATGGACTCATCAAGTGTATTAAATGCAACCATCAAGTCAAGGATAAAGGACAGTGTAATAATTACAGATTGTAGAAAAATGCTAATTATTTGTGACTTGGATAAAAATTATTTCAAAACTTTGTGGAACCAAATTTGTTGAGGCAGAGACTAGGGGATGTGATGAAGTATGGAGACAGTGCATTTATACAATTCTTACTGTGAAGTTTTGTTGTGGAAATTAGCAGAAAAATAAGCCAGAATATTATGTGCATTCAAGAGACTGTTGTTATTTTTTTTTATTTTATCACTGAAG
This sequence comes from Prionailurus viverrinus, assembly GCF_022837055.1. Taxonomy (NCBI): domain Eukaryota; kingdom Metazoa; phylum Chordata; class Mammalia; order Carnivora; family Felidae; genus Prionailurus; species Prionailurus viverrinus. The sequence continues at coordinate 223,836,413 of NC_062561.1, read as the reverse complement.
GTAGGTGATATTACTATGTATATATGATGATAAGGGAAGAAGCTAATGACTGTAAATGTAAGAAGGAATGAACCCCAGACACAAGTTGAATGGCTGGGCTAAACGCGGGAGTGCTACCTTTCCCAAGTAATAGCAGGCATAGCAGAGTATGTGGATTCAGATCCTGTAGACTGGATGCACATACAGTAGTTCCCTCTTATCTGTGTTTTCACATTCCAAGGTCTCAGTCATTCACAGTCAATCATGGTCAGGAAAGAGATGATCGTCCTCTTGATGTATGGTCAGCTGGTCAGTGGAAGCCTAACCCTACATCACAATGTCTTTGTCACTCACCACACTTCATCTCATCATGTAGGCATTTTATCATCTCACATCTTCATTAAAGAAGAGCAAGTTCAAGGGCACCTGGGTGGCTCAGTTGGGTAAGCATCCGACTTTTGGCTCAGATCATGATCTCACCGTGCATGGGTTCAAGCCCCCATGTTGTTCTCTGTGCTGACAGCTCAGAGCGTGGAGCCTATTTCAGATTCTGTGTCTCCCTCTCTCTCTGCCCCTACCCTGCTTGCTCCTCTCTCTCTCTCTCTCTTAAAAATAAATAAAAACAAAACAAAACAAAAAAGAACAAGTATAGTACAACAAGATATTTTGAAAGAGAGACCACATTCACATAACTTTTATCGTGGTATACTGTTATAATTATTCTATTTTATTATTAATTATTAGTGAAAACTCTTCCTGTATCTAACTTACAAATTTAAATGTATTATAAGTATGTATGTATAAACAGTTTATATGGGTTTCGGTGCTGACAGTGGTCTCAGGTATCTCCTGGGGATCTTGGAATAGATCTCCAGGAGATAAGGATGGACTACTGTACTCTTCACCCACTTTGTCTATGAACTATGGAAAAGAAGAGGTGGAAGTTAGCAATGTGAGAGTGAAACATTCCTCGTGGGGAACAGAAAATACCACATGCAAGATAATTGTCTGGATTTCTGGAGTTCGGATTTGAAAATGCTGTCATAAATTGGAAATGAATCCAGTCATCACAGTTGATCTGGCAATAGTCACCTGCTCAGATACAGATTCATACAATGGATAGCTGGGTTTTACCGGAGGGCCATGTTTTGCCAGAGAAAAATAGTAGAAGGGAGAAGATTCAGGGGTGGGAGAGGGATAAAAAGCAAATAAATCAGTGCTTAGAGAGCTGCTCCATGCAACTGAAGCCAGGAAATAAGATGAAAATGTAACAGGGTGTCGAGGGTCCATCTCACATCCCAATTCTAATGTAACCTACAGGTGCAGTGACCAGGTCACGTGCATGCTGATGGTTTCCTATTCCAATGTCATTTGTTCTTAGTCCATTTGCCTCAAAGCTTTCTCTAACACTTAAGAAGTTTTCTCCACATATCTTCAGCACCGTGTGACATCAAGTGACAAGAGTTGAGCCAACCAATGCAAACCTTATCAGTGAATATATGGAGTCAGTGGGTAAAATCACGCATTTGTACATCCTTCAATGAAAAAATTCTAAAGTGTGCCTTAAGCGGTTTTGCAAAGTGTCCTATGTAAAACTGTGCTCCATTTGTAAAATTGTAAGCATCTCATTACTGCATACTCTATTGGCTCTTCTCCCTTCACTGATTGACATTCCCAACATCTTCAACTGTTCTTCCTGGGATCACCTCCCAAATAATCGACATATACACAAGCACTAGTCTCAATGTCTCCTTTAATGGAGTCCAAAGCAAGAGAATGTGGAGATGGAAAGTGAAGCGCTAAGCGCAATGAATGAGAAGTACTGTTGGGGTGGAGAATCCATTAACTTTGTGTACTGAGTCGTATAAGCTGGAGCATCTGGGTTGCTCAGTCAGTTGAGCATCTGACTTCAGCTCAGGTCGTGATCTCATTCAGGTCATGATCTCATGATTTGTGGGTTCCACGACTGCATCAGTCTCTGTGCTTGGCAGTAAGGAGTCTACTTTGGATCCCCTGTCTCCCTCTCTCTCTGCCCCTCCTCTCTCTCTCTCTCTCTCTCTCTCTCTCTCTCTCTCCTCTCTCTCTCTCCCATCTCTTTCAAAAATAAATGAATAAATAAATAAATAAATAAATAAATAAATAAATAAATAAACAAGTAAAATTGTATCAGCTGACAAGGTGGGAATTAATGCTTGGAGAATTAGAGGTAGAAAAGTGATATTTGAGAGGTGATGGGACTCCAGATTTTTAACTCAAAGGTTTGGATTATAAACAGATGCGTGTTTTGCTAGGGGCTGGCTGGAAAATCCTGATGAGAAATATTGGTCAGGTTCTCTATATGAATGCTGAAGCTACTAAGAATATAGCAGGGGTTTGGTAGTTAGAATTCAGAGATAAAAATATGATTATTGATGGAGATGACAAGGAAGTTGGTAGAAAATTTAGGCTGGTGACATTTGCTTCATAGAAGGTACCACCTAGGAAGGAAGTAGAAAGACAAACTGTTTGAACACCACAAGAGACTGTGAAGAACATCCAAACCAATGTATTGCTTTAAATTATTTGAATGTGGATTTAGGAAAATGCTTCCACTGTGAATGTTGAAAGAGATCAACATCCCCTGGAGACAGTAGAATTCTTGGAGCACAGGGCTATTCAGGACACACAAGCACTGTTACTTGCCCCCAGGCACAGCCCATTGCTGGGAATGAAGGTCTGCTACAGATGGCATGCTCTTCTGTCAGGGACTTGGTGGGTAGCTAAATCCGAGATGTAAAGACTCCAGGACCACTGGTCTTTTTTCAACAGGGATTATCAAAAACTCTGTACAAAGCTATAGGAATTACAAATAGCAAGAGTTCCCAATACCAACATGGCTTCAGGTTCATTTAGCAAAATAAATTAAGAGGTCAAAAACATTAATCTTTACCATGCAATAAATGTATTGTGACCCTGGGCTAGATTCTTAATCTTTATGTTTCCTGCTTTAGTTTCTTCCACTTGTAAAATGTAGATGAGATAATGTGCGAGTTAATTAGTGTTCCTAAAAAATAGATCATTATTAAATGTAGTCAGAAGTGCTAATTACTCACACTGACAAAAGGGCAAGTTTGGGGCCAGAGGACACTGTGTTCGTGATAAGAGTAGCAAGTGCCCCTCAACTTCTAATTTCATGTAAGTATCTTATCTTTGTTACAAAGATATCTCTTGTTTTGATGACCATAAATTGAACCGATGCTTCTAGTTTGTGAACGTTAATATCAGCCGAGTAGATATTGTGAATGTTCTCCATTTAACCTAATATAATTAATCCCATGATAATAGACAAAGTGATGTAGCAAATAGTGCTTCTGATCTGGGCTCAAAAGAAGTACATGTAGTATTCCCTAATTATGTGACCTTGTGCTAATCACTCACATGGTCTGAAATTCAAATTTCTAATGGGTGAAATATGCATAATCATCTCTTCTTCAGGATACTTGTAAAGCTTTGGTGATATCTTAAAGTATTGTACAATATTTGTTTTGAAATACAAGCAATAAACAAACATTAGTACAATCTACTTGCTCTGTTTCTTTCAACCAAACATGAGAAGCGGATTGTTGTGCTGGCCTCTTCTTTCTATGCACGTTACTTTCCTGAGCATCTCATTACCGTGATAGAAAGGACTCCTTAATAAATGCATGTGGAAATTCATTCAATGATCATGTTGAATGCTTCAAAATGTTAATAATTTATTGGGGGATAGGGGCTACCTGGGTGGCTCTGTCAGTTAAGTGGCCAACTTTGGCTCAGGTCATGATTTCACGGTTCATGAGTTCGTGCCCACGTTGGGCTCTGTGCTGCTGACAGTGAGGAGCCTGTTTGGGATACTCCCTCTTTCTCCCTCTCTTTCTGTCCCTCCCCCACTTGTGCTCTCTATCTAAATAAATAAATAAACTTAAAAAAATTGATAGGGGATAAACAAAAAATAATGGACAGGCATGTAAAAAAAGCAATTGTAGAACAATGCGCTATTTAAGAGAGGAAGGTATAAGAAAAAATATTTAAGTATGTTATGTTAGTGTTTTGCATAACAAATTTGTGTGTAACAAATTTCCACAATCTCAGCAGCTTAAAAATATACGTACGTTATCTCATAATTTCTGTGATTCAGGGCATAGCTTAAGCTGATTTTTTTGCTGTCTATCTCACAAAGTTGCAATCAAAGTATGGGCCAGGCTGCATTCATATCAAAATGGGAACAGTCTACTTCTTTTCATATTTTTTTTAATGTTTATTTTTGACACAGAGAGAGAGACAGAACGTGAGCAGGGGAGGGGCAGAGAGGGAAGGAGACACAGAATCCAAAAGCAGGCTCCAGGCTCTGAGCTGTCAGCACAATAGAACAAGGTGGAGCTTGAACTCAGGAGCTGTGAGATCATGACCTGAGCCGAAGTCGGACAGTTAACCGACTGAGCCACCCAGGCACCCCATGATCTCCTTTTTGATTCACTCAAAAGCAACTGATTCGTAAACTTAATAACACTTGCAAAATCTCTTCATGTTTTCCATATTGGCTGGAAGCAATCCAGGTCTTGCCCACAACAAGGGCGGGTTGGATTCTATAGGATTGTAAACATCCTGGGAACTTCCCCTAGGATCTGGCCACCGCAACCATGGAAGCAATAAATAAATAAATAAATAAAGCAATAAATAAATAAATAAATAAGCTTCAAATAAATTTAATATTAACAATAAAAATAACAACTAAAATTATGAGCCCTTACACCCCCCAAGATAGATTCTAAATTAATAAATAATTCAATTTTAAGTTAGTGTCATTGAATCTATATCACAATATGAAGTAATACTGTACAACAAATAGAGCAGGAAGCAGATAGGAAAGGGTGTGAGTGAGAGAAGCTCTTGTTTTATAGAACATGATCAGGGGAAGCCACTCTGACGCAGTTATATTCAGGCAGAGACCTTAAGAAAGCCACCCATTCTAGGTTGAGTAGTATGCTTGCTGAGATGTCAGCTTTGGGTGAAGAGGTGTGTAAAACAGTGGAAGTAGTAGGAGATTATGTGATAGAGGGGGTAGGTCATCCTGGGCTTGCAGGCCACCATTATGTCTTTAAATTTTACTCTAGAAGAAATCGGAAAGCATTAGAGATGACCATTTTAGAAGGATGGTTCAAATGGCATCACATACAAAAAGCGACCTTGGGAGTGGATGTGGAAGCAAGATGCTCAGTGAAGAGACCACCACAGAGATATGGTTGAAAGGTAAGGTCAACATTGGGGATTGGACATGTGTTAAAGAGTGCCTACATCCCCAATATATTTTCAATATAGAGCTGGGAAGATTTGTAGTCGAATTGGATGTGGGTTGTAACTCCAAGGATCCTTACCAGAGAAACTGGAAGAATGGAGTTACAATTTACCTAAGTGGGGAAATCTGTGCCAGGAACTTTGCATGAGACATACATTTTTAAGCCTCAATTCCTGGAGCTTAGAGAAAGCTGAAAGATTATGAGGACCACCAAGGGAAACTGCATAGAAATGGGTAATACATAGTAATAGAGATGACCTAAGTGGAGTCCCAGAAACCAATAAAGAAAGTGTTTGTAAATCTAAAGATTGTTTAGTATATACATATTTTTTTTTTATTTCTCCAGCCACCTTCAGGTGTTAGAACAGTTGGAAGAAGTGTTAGATTAATCAGAGTTGAAGTTCTGCAGGTAATTAGTATGGGTAGAGTTATGTGATAAGGACAAAAGTTTTGAGGAGGTGTGTAAGACAGTGAGTATTATGGACCATGGATTGGTAATTTGGAAGAAAAGGAAAGGAGAACAGAGATCGGGGGAAGGAGCGGAGAAGGACAAAATGTCGCTATGTACTGTAACGTGCCAAAGAGAACTGGAATGTGCATACAGAAATGCAGTTACTAGGAATGGTGAAAGTGGGACTTAAACCCGGTTGCTACTGGGGCTCCCACTTCCGCTCGAGCACAAGGCAGTGCTTGACATGTTTACATGGCACCAGTGTATCAGGAGGACAACCTCCCAGAGGTTCCGTGACTTGGGATCCATGCATGGGAATTCAAGTCCCTGTGACTCCTCTTGCGCATGCATCCAGCATCCATATTGTTCAGTTCAGTCCTTTCCCATCAGCCCAAGCCCATCCCCCACGGCACCCCCAGCAAACTGTGGAAGCCAGAGTCTTCAAGTCCTTCCAACCTATTTGCAGCCTTGAGGAAACCAACCAGTCGCATTTCGCAGGTATCATCCTCTTTGTTTCAACTTAAATGCCTATTTCTTACTCTGTTTATAATTTTATAAAATATTTAAAGAGCCTTTGGCTTTCAGCAGCTTCTTTCTGCTTTCTTACGACAAATATCCATGAAGCAAGAAAACAGAAAACAATTATCTGCTAGAAACTGTAGTAGCAGATATATGTAAACAAATACGTATCTCAATACTACCCCATTTGCGCATATACTTCTGATCAGAAAACTTTCATATTTGGGAGTTAAGTAGTGTGTGGTAATATTCTGTATCCTCATAAAGGTTTTAAAAAAAGAGATCTTTGAATGCTTTGTCAAAATGGGCTGCATCTTGACTATTAATTGTTCGTTCCTTTGGCGTAGCATGGAGTCCCTACTGAAATGCAAACATTTTCTGGGAAAATAGCACTGATGTTACTAGTTACTATGCCTTCATGTAAATGAATTTGTCAGCTTTGAGACTATGACCACTGACAGCCGTGGACTGCAGCTAGTTAAGGTTGGATATAAAGTAGCGTTTTGCTAGAGGGTGGGAAAGAGGAAGTGTCTGAGCCTAATTGATATTCTTAGCCTGATTCACTATGTAGAAGAAGCCAGACTGTGAAGAAGTCTAGGAATATTTACCTCCTCTGCTCCTTTTATTAGTTCTAAATATAGCTCATTTTTTGAAAATAAAGGGCCATATAATATTTTCAAGATTAGCTTCATTAATAGTATCAGTAAAGGATTAATTATTTCAAATTAAAAGTTACCCTGTCACAAAGGGGAAATCATTTGTCTGGAATGAGGGAACAGCCTGGCTTTTAATATAAAATATTTTTTTACAAAAAGAAAATTATGTTGAGTTGCACTCAGGGTAATTAACTTTTCAGATGCAAGAGCTTCAAACTATTTACGTTTCTTGAAAATACATTACTTCCAAGTAATTTGTTGCAATTTTTTGAGCCAAAGCCCAATTGCTATGGGTATTATGGAAGCAACAGTTGCTATTCAGGAGGGTGATGCTTTACACTCTGTCCTTTCATCAATTCCTGCCTGCAAATACAGGCACAGATCTAGAAAATTTGTACCTGCTTTGCTTTTAACATCATTATGGTGCCGATACGCTGTGGGAGTCAGGCCAAGTGTTTGAATCTACACTACAAAATCTCTTAGATCTACCTCATGCAAATTATTCTTTCCCTTGGTTTATAGAGAGCCATTTAGTGAAGTGAAATAGATATCCCATGGATAAGATGTAACAAATGTCTGTTACAGCCTGGGACATTAAAGTTCTATCTTCTAGCCTTTCTCTCTTGGTGCCACAGGTTCAAGTTAGTGATGTGCACATCCATTCATAGTTTCTCATCCCAATACATGTAAGATCCCCAAAATTGAGGGCATGACTTAGCAAAACTTTCTTCAAGGACCAGACATTCAAAATATGAGTGGTAATTATATTTTATAATTAAATTATTTTTTCTAATATAAGCCTTATGTTTCCCTTTAACCTTCATGCTAAGAAGACGTGATTCACATGATTTGACAAATACCTACCTGATTACATGTTTACTCACATATGACTTTTTGACTGCTATTGTAGTGAACAGTTACAACTGTGCAAACAAAGGAGAAAACATACTTCTATCAAGGGATGCTGACAGCTGGAGGAAATACAAAAGGCAATTTAGGACAACTTAGTGGTTGAGCTGAGAAGGCTCTATATTCCAGTAACGTTTGTTGTTGTTCCATTTTTTTCTTCTTCAAAATCTGTGTCTGAGCAGCAACTCTATGATTGGTTAAGCGTTAATTTATTAACTAGTAATTATCCACTAATTATTGATAAGTAACTGTTAATGCAACATATACATTTTGTAAAAAGTTATATACATTTTATAAAATATCTAACTTATTTCTTAAAATATTTTTGTACTCTGTAAAAAATATTATCAAGGGTTTGAATGATGATGTAATCTTTTTATACCAAATATAACCTGGACTTTTTGGGAAAAGAACCGTTTAAGGGTATGCAATTTTCCTGAATTGTGGATGTCAGGCTTGGCAAACTTGTTATTTCCATAAGTATATGAAAGCTACGATGTCGAAAAATGAGTCAAAATTATAATGGTGCAGATTGGAACCATTACCAGATGGAGTAGGGAAGAATGGCTCGTTAGTTAAATATTAAATTTGTCTAGGGGCACCTGGGTGGCTCAGTCGGCTGAGTGTCTGACTTTGGTTCAGGGCATGATCTCATAGTTTGTGGGTTCGAGCCCCACATCAGGCTCTGTGCTGACAGCTCAGAGCGTGGAGCCTGCTTAGGATTCTGTGTCTCCCTCTCTCTCTGCCCCTCCCCAACTAGTGCTCTCCCTGTCTCTATCAAAAATAAATAAACATTAAACAAATTTTTTAATAAATTTGTCTAAAATGATCTAGAAGGCAGCACCTTTTAAACATGACATTCATACAGGTGACATAAAAAGGTGTAGTAATTTTCTTTTTCTAAGTTTTATTTATTTATTTTGAGAGAGAGGGAGAGACAGAGCGAGGGGCTGAGAGCATCTCTCTGAGTATATAGCTTGCCCCATGCACAGCTTGATCCCAGGAACCATGAGATCATGACCTGAGCCCAAATGAAGATCTACCTGCTAACCCACTGAGCCACCCAGCAGCCGTAGGGGTAGTGTTTTTCAAATTTAGTTCAAGATAATCAACTCCGGAATTATCTGTGAGCTACACCTAATCACTGCCTGTTGCTCATCCTTTTGGGCCTAGCTCTGAGAAACATATTTTGGAAGGACAAAAGACAAAGACGTTTGCAACACTAGGCTTATGAAGTAAGCCCTGCCTAGATTCTCCTCTTTAATTGTACTGTGTACTGAGATAGCATATTTGAAAACATTTCATATAATCTCCACACCAAACAATTCACACTGAAATGTAGTTATTGTATTAAAAATATCTTGCCAAAAGCAATCCTTTACAGAAGAGGAGGGAATGTGTGCTTTCAAACTTACAACTCAGAGTAATACCTTTTTAAAAGCCTTTGAATATTGGATGTGACCAGTGTGTAAACCAGTCTCCAATTCAAAGATGCTTCAGGGAATTTCCTCAAATAGATGTACTTATTTGGGTTTGCTATGTTTCTCACCATCCCATGTCTGAATTACAGCAGTAGCCTCATAATTAGCCGGCCTGATTTGGCCCTTGTCCATCTCCAATGACTTCTCTACACAGTAGCCAGATTATCATTAAAAAACATAACCTTAGTCTTTCACTGTCACTAAAAATTTTGAATTAGGTCCACATTTCACTCTGAGTATAATCCAAACTCTTTAAAAAATTTAAAAAAAATATAAAATGACTTAGAACCTTGGGGCACATGGGTGACTCAATCTGTCAAGTGCCCGGCTCTTGATTGCAGCCCAGGTCATGATCTCATGGTTCATGAGTTTGAACCCCACATCAGACTCTATGCTGCCAGTGTGGACCCTGCTTGAGATTCTCTCCTTCTCCCCCTCTCTCTTTCTCTCTCTCTCTCTGCCCCTCTCCTGCCCTCTCTCTCTCAAAAATAAATAAACATTGACAAAAAGATTAAAATTACTTAGAAGCCTGTATGATTCATCCCCTTTAGGGCTCAGACATCTGATATCACTCTCCCTCTCCTTCTGCAAGAGCATCAGAGCACTCTTCAAGTATGCCATGCAAGTTCCACTTTTAGGATTTTGCTGTGACTCTTTTTGGGCCAGTTTCCCCCAATTATCTTCATGGTGAACTCCTTCACCTGTCAAATTTTTGGTCAAATATCACCAAAAAGGGGCCTACCCATATCAGCTGACATAAACGTGTAACCCACCAACAACCCTTACTTTTTTATTATTATTATTTTTTAATTTTCTTTGTTATTTTTTAAAATTTACATACAAATTAGTTACCATATAGTGAAACAATGATTTCAGGAGTAGATTCCTCAATGCCCCTTACCCTTTTAGCCCATCCACCCTCTCACAACCCCTCCAGCAACCCTCAGTTTGTTCTCCATATTTATGAGTCTCTTCTGTTTTGTCACCCTCCCTGTTTTTATATTATTTTTGTTTCCCTTCCCTTAAAGTCCTCATATGAGTGAAGTCATATGATTTTTTTCTTTCTCTGACTGAATAATTTCACTTAGCATAATACCCTCCAGTTCCATCCACATAGTTGCAAATGGCAAGATTTCATTCATTTTGATTGCCAAGTAATATTCCAGTGTGTGTGTGTGTGTGTGTGTGTGTGTGTGTGTGTGTGTGTATACCACATCTTCTTTATCCATTCATCCATCAATGGACATTTGGGCTGTTTCCATACTTTGGCTATTGTTGATAGTGCTGCTATAAACATGGGGGTGCATGTGTCCCTTCAAATCAGCACACCTGTATTCCATGGATAAATGCCTAGTAGTGCAATTGCTGAGTTGTAGGGTACTTGTATTTTTAGTCTTTTGAGGAACCTTCTTACTGTTTTCCAGAGTGGATGCACCAGCTTACATTGCCACCAACAATGCAAAAGAGATCGTCTTTCTCCGCATCCTTGCCAACATCTGTTGTTGCCTGAGTTAGCCATTCTGACAGGTTAATGTTAGCCATTCTGACAGGTGTAAGGTGGTATCTCACTGTGATTTTGATTTGTATTTCCCTGATGTGATGTTGAGCATTTTTTCATGTATCAGTTGGCCATCTGGATGTCTTCCTTGGAGAAGTGTCTATTCATGCCTTTTGCCCATTTCTTCACTGGCTTATTTGTTTTTTGGGTGTTGAGATTGATAAGTTCTTTGTAGATTTTGGATACTAACCCTTTATCTGATATGTCATTTGCAAATATCTTCTCCCATCCTGTCGGTTGCCTTTTAGTTTTGCTGATTGTTTCCTTCACTGTGCAGAAGTTTTGTATTTTGATGAGGTCTCAGTAGTTCATTTTTGCTTTTGTTTCCCTTGCCTCTGGAGATGTGTTGAGTAAGAAGTTGCTGCAGGCAAGATCAAAGAAGTTTTTCCTGCTTTCTCCTCAAGGATTTTGATGCCTTCCTGTCTTATGTTTAGGTCTTTCATCCACTTTGAGTTTATTTGTGTGTATGGTGTAAGAAAGTGCTCCAGGTTCATTCTTCTGCATGTCGCTGTCCAGTTTTCCCAGCACCACTAGCTGAAGACTGCCTTTATTCCATCGGATATTTTTTCCTGCTATATCAAAGATGAGTTGGCTATACGTTTGTGGGTCCATTTCTGGGTTCTCTATTCTGTTCCATTGATCTGAGTGTCTGTTCTTGTGCCAGTACCATACTGTCTTAATGATTACAGCTTTGTAGTATAGCTTGAAGTCTGGGATTGTGACGCCTTCTGCTTTGGTTTTCTTTTTCAAGATTGCTTTGGCTATTCGGGGTCTTTTCTGGTTCTACACAAATTTTAGGATTATTTGTTCTAGCTCTGTGGACAATGCTGGTGTTACTTTGTTAGGGATTACATTGAATATGTAGATTGCTTTGGGTAGTATCAACATTTTAACAATATTTGTTCTTCCTATTCAGGAGCATGGAATCTTTTTTCCTTTTTTTTATGTCTTCTTCAATTTCTGTCATAAGCTTTCTATAGTTTTCAGTGTGTAGATTTTTCACCTCTTTGGTTAGATTTATTCCTAGTATTTTATGGTTTTTTGGAAAACTGTAGATGGGATCGATTCCTTGATTTCTCTTTCTGTCACTTCATTGTTGGTGTATGGGAACCCAACTGATTTCTGTGCATTGATTTTATATCCTACAACTTTGCTGAATTCATGAATCAATTCTAGCAGTTTTTTGGTGGAATCTCCTGGCCAATGTGGATGCCTTTTATTTCTTTGTTTTGTCTGATGCAGAGGCTAAGACTTCTAATACTATGTTGAATAACAGTGGCAAGAGTGGACATCCCTGTCTTGTTCCTGACCTTAGGGGGAAAGCTCTCAGTTTTTCTCCATTGAGGATGATATTAGCGTTGGGTCTCAAGGTATGATCTCGAGCTTTTATGATCTTCTGGTATTATCCTTCTATCCCTACTTTCTTGAAGGTTTTTTCCAAGAAAGGATGCTGTATTTTGTCAAATGCTTTCTCTGCATCTATTGAGAGGATCATATGGTTCCTGTCCTTTCTTTTATTGATGTGATGAATCATGTTAATTATTTTGCAGATATTAAACCAGCCCTACATCCCAGGCATAAATCCCACTTGGTCGTGGTGAATAATTTTTTAATGTATTGTTGGATCTGGTTGGCTAATGTCATGTTGAGGATTTTTGCATCCATGTTCATCAGGGAAATTGGTCTATAGTTCTCCTTTTTAGTGGGGTCTCAGTATGGTTTTGGAATCAAGGTAATGCTGGCTTCATAGAAAGAGTTTGGAAGTTTTCCTTCCATTTCTATTTTTTTGGAACAGTTTCAAGAGAATAGGTCTTAACTGTTCCTTACGTGTTTGGAAGAATTCCCCTGGAAAGCCACCTGGCCCTGGACTCTTGTGGGTTTTTTTTTTTTTTTTTTTGCAGATTTTTGATTACTAATTTGATTTCCTTACTGGTTATGGGTCTGTTCAAATTTTCTATTTCTTCCTGTTTCAGTTTTGGTAGTGTATATGTTTCTAGGAATTTGTCCATTTCTTCCAGATTACCAATTTTATTGGCATATAATTGATCATAATATTGTCTTATTATTTTTATTTATGTTGTGTTGGTTGTGATCTCTCATCTTTCATTCTTGATTTTACTTATTTGGGTCCTTTTCTTTTTCTTCTTGATCAAACTGGCTAGTGACTTATCAATTAGTTAATTCTTTCAAAGAACCAAATTCTGGTTTCATTGATCTGTTCCAATGTTTTTTTGGCTTTGATAACATTAATTTCTGCTCTACTCTTTATTATTTCCTGTCTTCTGCTGGTTTTGGGTTTTATGTGCTGTTCTTTTTATAGCTCCTTAAGGCGTAAGGTTAGGTTGTGTATCTGAGATCTTTCTTCCTTCTTTAGGAAGGCCTGGATTGCTATGTACTTTCCTCTTATGACTGCCTTTGCTGCATCCCAGAGGTTTTGGGTTGTGGTGTTATAATTTTCATTGACTTCCATGTACTTTTAAATTTCCTGTTTAACTGCTTGGTTAGCCCATTCATTCTTTAGTAGGATGTCTTCAGTCTCCAATATTTGTTACCTTTCCAAATTTTTTCTTGTGGTTGATTTAAAGTTTCATAGTGCTGTGGTCTGAAAATATGCATGGTATGATCGTGATCTTTTTGTACTTACTTATGGCTGATTTGTGTCCCAGTATATGGTCTATTCTGGAGAACATTCCATGTGCACTGGAGAAGAATGTGTATTCTGCTGCTTTAGGATGAAATGTTCTGAATATATCTGTTAAGTCCATCTGGTCCAGTGTGTCATTCAAAGCCATTGTTTCCTTGTTGATTTTTTGATTAGATGATCTGTACATTGTTGTGAGTGGGGTGTTGAAGTCTCCTACTATTATGGTATTACTATCGATGAGTTTCTTTATGTTTGTGATTAATTGATTTATATACTTGGGTGCTACAACATTCGGCGCCTAAGTGTTTACAATTTTTAGGTCTTCTTGGTCTACAGACCCCTTGATTATGACATAATTCTCTTCTGCATCTCTTGTTACAGTCTTTATTTTAAAGTCTAGATTGTCTGATATAAGTATGGCTACTCCAGCTTTCTTTTGTTGACTATTAGCATGATAGATGGTTCTCCATCCCTTATTTTCAATCTGAATGTGTCTTCAGGTCTAAAGTGGGTCTCTTGTAAACAGCTTATAGATGGGTCTTCTTTTTCTAATCCATTCTGTTACCCTATATCTTTTGATTGTAGCATTGAGTCCATTGACATTTAGAGTGAGTACTGAAAGATGAATTTATTGCCATTAGGATGCTTATAGAGTTGGAGTTTCTGGTGGTGTTCTCTGGTCCTTTCTGGTCTTCTTTTGCTTTTGCTATATATATATACCTATATATATATAGGTATAGTATAGTATACCAATACTATAGTATAGTATATTATACTACCAGTTGGTTATTATACAATACTACCAATACTACCAATAGTATAGTATAGTATATAGTGTGTGTATATATATATATATATATATATATACACACACTATATATATATAGTTTCATCTTTTCTCCCCTCAGAGAGTCCCCCTTAAAATTTCTTTCAGAGCTGGTTTAGTGGTCACAAACTTATTTAAATGTTGTTTGTCTGGGAAACTTTTATCTCTCCTTCTATTTTGAATGATAGCCTTGCTGGATAAAGAATTCTTGCCTGCATATTTTTCTGATTCAGCACATTGAATATATCCTGCCACTCCTTTCTGGCCTGCCAAGTTTCTATGGATAGGTCTGCTGCAAACCTGATCTGTCTTCCCTTGTATGTGAAGGACTTTTTTTCCCTTTCTGCTTTCATGATTCTCTCCTTGCCTGAGTATTTTGTGAATTTGACTATGATATGCTTTGTTGATGGTCAGTCTTTGTTGAATCTAATGCGTGTCCTCTGTGCTTCCTGGATTTTGATGTCTGTGTCTTTCCCCAGGTTAGGAAAGTTTTCCGCTATGATTTGTTCACATAACACTTCTACCCCTTTCTCTCTCTTCCTCTTCTGGGACCCTATGATTCTGATGTTGTTCCTTTTTAACGAGAAACTGATTTCTCTAATTCTTAAATCATACTCTTTTGCGTTAATCTCCCTCTTTTTTTCTGCTTCGTTATTCTCTATAAGTTTGTCCTCTATATCTCTGATTCTCTGTTCTGCCTCATCCATCCTTGCTGCTGCTGCATCCATCCGTGATTGCAGCTCAGTTATAGCATTTTTAATTTCTTTCTGGCTATTTTTTACTTCTTTCATCTCTGCAGAAAGGTATTCTAATCTATTTTCGACTCCAGCTAGTATTCTTATTATCGTGATTCTAAATTCTGGTTCAGACATCTTGCTTGTGTCTGTGTTGGTTAAATCTCTGGCTGTCATTTCTTCGTGGTCTTTCTTTTAGGGTGAATTCCTTCGTTTTGACATTTTGAAGGGAGAAAAGGAATTAATGAGATAGAAAAATTGAAATTAAAAAAAATTAAATTAAAAATTAAACACATACATATACCAATTGAATAAATGATGCTACATCCTAAGTGTGTTTTGGTCTGGGTGTTGAAAGTGGTTTAACAGATTAGAGAAAAAACAGGGGGGGGAGGGCAAAGGAAATTATTTGAGACTTTGAAAAAATGAATACACTGAAGTAGACTAAAATGAGATGATGGGGTAAAATAGAATTTTAAAAAAAATACACAAAATTAAAGAATATAGTAGAAAAAGTATTTTTAATAAAAATTGAAAATAAAGATGAAGTTTTTCATTTTCTGTATTTAAGAAAAAAGAAATGAAAAGAGAAAAGATAATAATGAAGAAAAAAAGAAATTGTTGGAAAATTTTAAAAGTGAATACACTGTAGTAGACTAAAATAAAATGATGGAAGTAAAATAGGATTTGAAAACATTTATATAAAAGCAAAATATATAGTAATAAAAATTAAATAAAAATATTTTTAATAGAAATTGAAACTAAAAATTGTTTTTCTCTTTCTGCATTCAAGAGAAAGAGAAGAAATGAAAAAGAAAGAAAAAAAGGGAATTGTTTGAAAATTTGAAAAAGTGAGTACACTGAAGTAGACTAAAATAAAATGATAGAAGTAAAGTAGAATTTAAAAATATTTACGTAAAAGTAAAAAATGTAGTAATAAAAAGTAAAGAAAGATATTTTAATAAAAATTGTAAATAAAAATGATTTTTTTCTTTCTGTGTTCAAGGAAAAGGAAAGAATTGTAAAAGAGAAAAAGGAAAGAAAAAGAAAAAAAATTAAGAAAGAAAACTGAATAGATGAACCTGCTAACAGATTGAAATAGGACTGAAATTGCTTTGTTTTCCCCTAGAAGTCAATGTAGTTCTTTATAGTCCATAAATTAAGCCAGCGGTGAGGTTTGTGTTCTTGAAGAGCGAGGTTGGCCCAGTTGGGCGGAGCCCAGTGTAACAGTTCCGCTCTCCACTAGATGGCACTGCTAACTTACTGGGGTGGAGCTTTGTCGTGCTTGTAGGTGCCTGTGTGCACATGTGGTTGTGGTGAAAATGTCCTCACTCAGCTACCCAGTCTGTTCTCCTGGATCAGCAATCGCGCACCAGTCCTCTGTCTTCAGCTCTTGTCCACTCCCCGTTTTTTCATTCTCCGTGACCAGGCCCCAGGCCGTACCTCTCTCCTAGGTTTTGTCTCAGATGTGGCTGTTTTCCCTGGCCCCTTACTTCAGAAGGACTGCGTCTTTGACCCGTTCCACCCCTCTGCAGGAGGGTCTCACTAGCAATGGCCGAATGAGCCATGTCTGAATATCGGCTGCACCCAGTTACACATGCTGGACCCTGTTGTTGCTGGTGCCGCAAGACTGTGGCCAGGTGCCAGATCATCCCAGAAAATGTTTGCGAGACAGCGTAGCAGCAGCGTTTCAGGGATTATGGAAAATCGCAACACACACCTGGCACCAGGTTTCACCCTTAACGACCTTGTTCCAGCACCAGCGAATGTGGCCGTTTTCTGGGGTCAGCTGGGACCAGGTGGCTTCAACAGTCTCTACCAAATGTCCTTCCAGCAGTGGAACCGCTTTTCCCCGTGTGGCCCGAGAACCTCCCGGACCCCACTCTGTTCCTGGAGATTCGCCTTTCCTACCAGAGCACCACCAGGTATGGAGCTGAGGAGTTGCAGCCTTTGTGCTCCCCTTGTTTACAGTCTTAATGGAATTTAAACCCTCTCCTTTCTCCTTTCTCCCTGTTTAGTTTAGTCCCTGTGGCTGTTTCCAATTTTCCACTTTCTTTCCAGCTGTTTTTGAGGAAAGGTGATTTTCCTGTATTCTACCCCCCTCCCCAGTCTCTGCCCTCTCTGCCTGCAAAAGCAGTTCCCTACTTTTCGCAGCTTCTCGCTCCCCAAGTTCAGCTCTCTGTGCCTCATACGTGCTGAATTCTGTGGTTCAGATTGTGCAGATTGTTGTGTTAATCCTCCAATCAGTTTTCTAGGTGTGTAGGATGGTTTACTATTGGTCTGGCTGTATTTCATGGACGTGAGACACACAAAAAGCTTCCATGCAGTTCTGCCATCTTGGCTTCCTACCCCCACAACCCTTACTTTTAATCACAAACCCTTTCCTTGTTTTTTACTTTTAAATATGTAAAAAATCACCTCTTAATGTAACATATCATTTATGGATTTATGTTTATCGCTGTCAGCCCATCACCTCTAAGATATAAGCTCCATGCAAATAGGTGTCTTTGGTTCACTGAAGTATCTTTGCAAAATAGAACACGGCTCATTGTAATCTATCAATAACTTTCTTTATGTTGAATTACAGGAAAAAGGGACAAAAATATATATAATGCTTTGACCTAAATAGTGGTAGTAAACTGTCAATTGCCCTTGGAAACCTTTAAGACAAAAGTTATACACTCTTTTCTTTTTCTTGAAAAATGAGCAAATTATAGAGAATTGAGAATTCACCTTGGGGCAATTTAGACTCCTTGTGTTGTTTGAATGTTGATGAAGCAATGTCTTTCTTTAAGTTCATCAAATCAATCAAGCAAGCAAATCTGAGTCTAAAGCCAGACTTTCTTATGAAGTACATATTAAATGATCTTTGAAATTAAGCATTAATGATCATGAACAATGAAATAAGTTTCAAATACCATATATCAGAAAGACCTTCATAAGAAAAAATGGCATTTCACTCATTTCAATAAGCATTATTATATTCCACAAATCAAGGGATAATATAATTTAATTTTTCATATTAAAGGTTTGCAGATTTCAACTAGTTTAATGTTCACAGACTCATAATTTTTGTTCACTTGGTATTTTTTAATTAAACACTTACATTGTAATATTGTCCCCTTAAAGTAAAATAAAAGTAATATGCTGCAATATTCAAATAGCATATATTGTGAATCTGCTCCATCAACATATCAAACAGATCTTCTGCTGTAACATATCTTGTTGTTCAAGAAGTATGTGTTGTTTCTTCGTTTAGTCTCAAACCTTACTATTACATACAAAAAGTTGTAAGTAGTGATTTGGTAGAATCTTGTCACCTTCCTCTTCCTGTCCTTTGCATTTCATTATAATGAGGAACTAAAGCATAACACTGAGCAAAAGCCCACTGCAAAATCATTCCTTTCCCTGTTGGTAATGGTCTTCTGAGAGTGAAAATGTGAAATGATGAAAAGGTTAGAATATGCTTTAATTCATTCTTACAAAGGTTATAATTTCATTGTTTGGGTCAAAATCAAATCAACTCTTTCTTTCATTCTTCATGTTAGCCAGATTAGTGTCAAATAAATACGATACAATATTTGTTTCAACACATAATGATGATATGTTATCATAAACCGTTAATCTTAATGACTTTCAAACTTACTTCATACTTGAATATTTATTCCTTTAAGTGTCAACCTATCATTTAAACTATTGCCCGTGCAAAACAAAAAGTAGACTCTCTGATCTCAGGATATGTGTCTCATATGACTGTTTGAACATTACAATCAGGATATAAAGGGTTTGAAAATCAATCGCATGCTTTCCCAATGCACTCTGCAGCACTTGATCTGTGGTATTAACCCACAAGCACAGAAAAAGGAAATCATCTCAATAGCATAAGTGATGTTTTGTAATATTTTGTATTTCAATACCAACAGCAATCTAAAAACTGTTGCTGAGATGTGATTCTTAAATGTTTCAACCTTTAAATGATCATTCATTGTTCAAACATTTTCAGTTCAATTAAAGCTAGTAAGGATGGGTTATCATCATAGTAAATTGTTTTCAGTACGAATAGACAAATACACCTATGTCTCCTACCCTTGGGACAATTACTTTTTTTTTTTTAATTTGGGACAATTGCTCTTTGTTTATAGATTTGTGGCATTGTATCTGAAATATGTCAGTAGCATACTGTCTCTTATGTACTTGAGACACTGACAATGCAAGTTACTGTCAAAACGTAACAGTGAAGAGATATGATCTTTTGAAAATGTAAAAAAAATAGTAAGTCTAATAATTGCATGGAGAAACAAAAATCCCTAGCATATGTTAATCAAAATTTCCCATTCTAAGCACAGTATATGCAGTGGTGCCCAAACGGTACATTTTCAATTAAATTTTTGTTTGTTTTGAATTAAATTTTGTTAGTGTGTAATTTGAAAAATTTAAATAATCAAATTTCTTAAATGGCCATTAAGTTCAATATACTTGAAACTTAAATGTAGTCAACTCACAGTCCTGTTTAAAAATATACTCTATAGCTCATTATTAACTGTAAACATTTTTTTTAATTTTTAAAAACTAATTAATTGATAATTGATACCATTATTATTGTTATTTATCCTGGAGGAAGCTTCAAGAAACTGATCAAATCTCAGGGAATCTCTGTGTATTTCTAGATATCTATATATACATAAGAATAGCCAGTAATTGTAGATATAATATTCTAAAATATAATTTTCAGTGCCTTTTTATTTAAACAACCTTTTTATAGGTCTGTTTATTTAGGCCAATTATAACTCCTATTTTCATATTTATTCTCTCTTCCCACAAGAACATCAACTTCCATGCAATTTCTTATTATAGGAAATAGAAATTTCAACCTCCTTCAGCCTTTTTTCATGAAAACAATGGCAACAAAAGTCCTTCTCAATTGTTTTATTTTATTTAAATAGGCCTAAATATAACAGATTACAACTGTATAATATCCTAGTGAGGTATGTTTCTTAGCATATGATATGTGAAATATTATTTTAATGATATATTTCAGTGATTTAAGCTGAATAAAGGAAAGAAGAGAAATATATTTTCTGGAAAAATAAATATATTTTAAAAAATACCCAGATACTGGAGGGGAGTTAAACCTTGGAAACAAGGAAAAACACATGAAGGTGAAGTTTCCTATTAACTTTGTATTTAGGTGTTAGCCTGAGACAAGTCCAGAGTTACACATGAATAGCAGTCTTTCAATAGAAAGACCTAAAGTCTCAATTTTTGAAGAACTAGACCACAGAGTTCATAGGAATTACAGATATTCGAAACTGAAGAGAAAAATGTCAGAAAGGAAAGAATCAAGGAGGGAGAGTATTCCATATATATTTTCTGCCCAAATATATGGCTGACCCCTGAACCAGACAAACATGGGACTGACTTCAAAGGCCAACTAAAGTTAAAAAAAAATAAAATGAAAATTCGAGCTGCCTCTCACTACGAAGAAGAAAGAGTTTTCTACTTGAACTGTCCATGTAATTGCCTGCTAAAACAGAACAGAAAATATTAGCACTCTTAGGAAGAATATATCAGAACTCAGATTTTCTACATCATAACATTCAAAATATCCAGGATCCAATTTAAAATTTTAAATATATTAAGAAACAGGACAGGATAATCAATTCTCAAGAGATGAAAAAAATTATCAGAAGAGTCAAAACTCTAGATGATACAGAACTTGACATAGGAAGATAAGAATCTCAAAATAACTATTTGAATTATTCGTTCTTGTAAAACCTTTGTCTTCTCACAAAGTCAAGTTCCGAGGCTAGCAGAAGAGTCACGAGAAAGAACCCTACACAATTATATGGGTGTGTTAAAAGGAAGGGGGTAAACCATTGCATCAGCTTGTCGGTCACATCTTCCAGTTGGCTTACAATCAGCCTAAGGCTTACTGATATTCACCCAGTCTTTGTATCTTCAGCAGAAATAAGAATAATTCAAGAATTTTATATGCCGTTTCCTTGAAATTCCATAAGCCTTACACTAAAGGAATATTTTCTCCCAGAGATTATAGAGAGTAGCTCAACTGGGTCATGTGATGACAAATGTCTGCTAAGTGGAATAGTTTCTATAGCCATTCTTCACCTTCAAGGCACTTGGCAAAAACTGCTTACTTTTTCTTGTTTATACTCACAGATTTTACCTTTCAGCTCAACACCTGAGTGGAAAACTCATCTCTTGGTAACCTACGGTATTTCTACCAGTGTGTGTATTTTGGGAGGGGTGCGGGGGGGGGGGGCGGTTATGTCTTATAGGTGAGATTTTCAGGCTTTTGTTTTCTGTTTTTTGTTTTTTTTCTTAAACATGCTCAGATCAACTAGTATTTATTTAATAAGCATGAGCCTTTTCGTAGCATCATTCACAATTTTGAAATTTACTCTCCAGGGGCCCCTGAGTAGCTCAGGTCATGATCCCGCAATGTATGAGTTCGAGCTCCGTGTCAGACTCTGCTGGCAGCTCAGATCCTGGAGTCGGCTTCAGATTCTGTGTCTCCTTCTCTCTCTCTCTCTCTCTGACCCTCCCCCACTTATGCTTTATGTCCGTCTCTCAAAATAAATAAACATTAAAAATTGAAAAAAAAAATCTCCAAAGTTTTGGCCACAGCATGCCTCTACAAAGAAATCCATTTGTTGGGAAGATACAAAATTTCTTCATTCTATAGGAGGTGCTATTTTATAGTTTAGTGTACTTTAAATTTTACTGGAGCCATTGCCACGTTTACAAGTCGTTCCCCACGACATTACCCTCCAGACAACTTCCAATAGAATTCAAGAATTTGGATTATCAAAACACACATAAGCCTCATTGATAAAAATATTTCCCTGGAAAGACGAATTGTGGGGGGATTCCTTGATTACGAGGGTAGCAAAATGACTCATAAGTCTGTAATCCTTCATCAGTAAGCACCTCAGATATGTCTGTAGGCCTAGACACAGAACCCTCCTGTTTACCTAACATCTGACTTTAAATAAGACAAACTGTATTGTCAGACATGTTTGCAAAAGATGAACACTCACGGAATGTAAAAAAGAAGGGCACAAAAAATAACAAAATTTTTAAGAGTCTCCAAATATGAAGACTTCCCAATGTAATTCACATTTGATCAATATAAGTCATAGACTGGGAGAGTTTGCTACAATAGCTAACTTGTGGGAGAGTGGTCGGTGAGACAGGAGCAAAAGTTATAGTGCATAAAAACTCCTTCTTTAAAAATAAAACTGTTCCACAATTTTCCATTACACTAATAAAGTCTCTTTGCCCTTGGAACTCAGTAGAAAGTGCATGGTGGAGGTTGGGAGAGGTAATTTGGAAGGGAGAGACCAATCGGCCTCCTATTCTCCCCTCTCAGCAAAACAACCTTCAGAATCTGAGACTATTTCAACCAAGCAGCACAATCTTACCATAAATTGACCCCTGAGGATGAAATATCTACAAAAAATTACTAATGGGGTTGCTTGGTATCTCTCCATTGTTATATTTTCTAATTTTGTGCCTCCATTCCAGAGATCTATATTGTTTGGGTTTCTGTTGTCTCCTCCCGCATTCAGGGTCTTAATTGTTCTAAACGGCCTATCAAAATATGTTCCATAAACACAGTTTTCTTCCTAAGATGAATTCTGATTTAGTTGTGAGAGTGATAATACATTCATCGCCCTACCTTACACAAGTTACATTAACTTCTCTATGCTAAGTGGGGCCTGTCAGGGCACATAACTCTGCAATGTCAGTATGGGGGAGAAGGTTTGCTACTGAAAAAGCCAAAATGTGAAACTTCTTGAACTTAACACATGGACCCAATTTTCAGAGATGTTCCTGTTTTCATAAATAAAACCAAGCCAAGCATTTCTTCTCTAAAACACAATGATAGAAATACAGGCTGAAGGCAAGCCAGTGTTTATATAAATATATCACTGGATATAATATTTGGAATGATGGAAATCAGTATATAAAAGCATGTTAATATGTAATACAAACCACAAACAACTAAAATCCAGGATAATCTCCCATTTTAAGGTTATCTGATTAGCAAACAATTCTGTGTGCACCCTTAGTTTCATTTTGCCATATAACTTTACATATTCACAAATTATGAAGATAAGGATATGGACATCTTTGGAGGGCTAGCTTTTGGATTGCCACAGCACATATTCTACATTCGGGAAATTAAATCTGTTAGTTTTATCTTGTGGAAATTTTAAGAACATATAGAAGAATCATTGTACAGGATGTTGAAGTTCATCCTCATTCAAGAAAATATTGCCTTAAACCTACATAATATTAAAAGCTAGAGGGGCGCCTGAGTGACTCAGTTGGTTGAGCATCTGACTCTTAATTTTAGTTCAGGTCATGATCCCAGGGTCGTGAGATGGAGCCCTGCATCAAACTCCATGCTGAGTGTGGAGCCTGCTTAAGACTCTCTCTCTCTCTCTCTCTCTCTCTCTCTCTCTTTCTCTCTTTCTCTCTCTCTCCCCCTCTACGTCTCTCCAGCTTGTGCTTTCTCTCTAGAAAAAAAAAGGAAAAAACAAAACTAGAGATAAATTCATTTTATTGAAAGAATATGTGAATTATAAGAAATATCTCTAAAGCTCATGCCAAGCTTAGTACTGTATGTTTATGAGAAGCACTTGTAAACTGTGAAAAATTATCTTTATAATTCCTTATTCAAATCCTCAAAGTCATATACAAATATACACATATATTTCCATACACACATATTT
Source organism: Prionailurus viverrinus (assembly GCF_022837055.1). NCBI lineage: Eukaryota > Metazoa > Chordata > Mammalia > Carnivora > Felidae > Prionailurus > Prionailurus viverrinus. Next base: position 223,812,583 of record NC_062561.1, on the reverse strand, counting down.
AGCCACACATGCACAAACATGCTTACATATGTATTCATAAACATATTTGTATGTGTTTATATATTCTGTATGTGCATTCATATTCAGTGTGTGCAAATACTCCTACTCTATATAATATGTATTCAACCTTCCTTTTTCCTCAGATTCTAAATTTGGTAGTTTACCTGCTTGCTAAAATTGACTTGTAACCCCCAAGTCAACACTTGCAGGACTTTCATGGTCATTCATGAACATGTGCAGAACAACAAAGAAGTTGAGGGGTCTGATATGCACGGTCTCAGATGAGGCTGCACAAGGCACCACTTGGCCTTCTTATTTCAGCTTTTGAACTGCAAAGAAGTGTGCCTTCTTTTGCAGCCTATTTAATGCCATATTTTTAACATTTTAATGCTGCTTGTTGTTGATTTCCCTATTTAAAATGGCCCCTAGGGAATGCAGCTACTGTGAAAAACAGATGGAGATTCCTCAAAAATTAAAAATAGAGTTACCATATGATCCAGTAGCTCCATTACTGGGGATTTACCTGAATAATATGAAAACAGTTGAAAAAGATACACCTATGTTTATTGTAGCATTATTTACAATAGCCAAAATACAGAAGCAACCCAAATATCCATCCATAGATAAATGGATAAAGAAGATGTGATACACACACACTCATACACACACACACACACACACACACACACACTGGAATATTACTCAACCATTAAACGAATAAAATCTTGCCCTTTGCAATAATGTGAATGGACCTAGAAGGTATAATGCTAAGTGAAATAAGTCAAAGACAAATACCATACGACTTGACTCACATGTGGAATTTAAAAAAAAAACAAAACAAATGAAAAAGTTAAAAAAGGGACAAACCAAAATCAAACTCTTAACTATAGAGAATAAACCAGTGGTTACCAGAAGAGAGGTGGATAGGTGGGGGATGGGTGACATAGGTGATGAGGATTAAGAAGTACACTTACGTGATGAGCACTGAGTAACGGATAGAATTGTTGAAACACTATATTGTACACTTGAAATTAATATACCACTGTATGGTCATTCTACTGGAATTAAAAGTAAATACGTAAAGAAAAGAAAAAATAACATGAAATGGCCGCCAGATGGAGGATTAAATTACTGTCTGGGGTTCCTTTGCGGCACCTGGGTGGCTCAGTCAGTTGAGTGTCTGACTTCAGCTCAGGTCATGATCTCACAATCCGTGAGTTCGAGCCCCGCATCAGGCTCTGTGCTGATAGCTCCGAGCCTGGAGCCTGCTTTGGATTCTGTGTGTGTGTGTGTCTCTCTCTCTGCCCCTCCCCTGCTCATGCTCTGTCTCTCTCTGTCTCAAAAATAAACAAAAACATAAAAAAATTGTAAAAAAAATAATGTCTGGGGTTCCTAAATGCGAGAAAGCTGTGATGTACCTTATAGAGAAGATAGGTGTGTAAAATAAGCTTTGTTCAATTACATGTTACAGTTTTCCTGGTAGTGAATTCAGTGTTAATGAATAAACAATATATATTGAATAGGGTGTCATTAAACAGAAACATACATAAAACAAGTTTATGTTTTGATAAGTTAACAAAAATATTGCGACTTAAAGCTCATAGAAACCTCATCCCATATTTCCCCAAAGCAATAGTTTAGTGTTGGCTAATTTAATGTTTACAGTCACTTTATAAAACATAATTATTACAAATAATGTGATATGTATGTATATATATATATATATACACACACATTATGTCACATTATATCTAAATCTATATCTATATCTATATCCATATCTATATCATCTATATAGAATCTATATTGAATCAATAGAATAATTAAAGACTTAAATTTTTCTAACATGATTAGTACCCTCGATTTCCTAAGACAATTATAAAATGTAGCTAATCACCATGCATATGGAATAGTGAATATGCTGGAAATTAAGGATGACACCAGTGAGGATATTGTTGACCCCTTTCCTTGACTTTTTTGCACCACCTAGAGTGAGGATTTGTGATGGCAAGAGAAGAATGGGCCAAGAGAGCATATGGCAAAATTTTATATCAAATATAACAGAATAAACATTACACAATACATATATCCTAAAAGAATAATCCCAGTTTTCCTGGTTTGAATAACAGACTTATTTCTTTAAAAAAACAATCCTATGTAGTCATTGTTAATAATATAAAGAAGGAGGGGCACCTGGGTGGCTCAATCATTTGAACATCTGACTCTTGATTTCAGCTCAGGTCATGATCTCCCAGTTCATGAGTTCTAGCCCCATGTTAGGCTCTGGGCTGACAGTGTGGATGGAGCCTGCTTGGGATTTTCTCTCTCCCTCTGTCTCTTCATTTCTCTCTGCCCCTCTCCCGCTCTTTCTCTCTCAAAATAAATAAGTAAATAAAAAAGGAGACAGAATCTTCAAAACTTCATGTCCCCTTTTAATTTCAACAATGACTATTTCCGTGATTTGAACAATATACATTTGACAAGGGAAAGCAACAGAAAAAATAAATGTTAACATGTAATTAATCTTGAATCTGTTTAATTTAACCTCATCACTCTAACAGCAACTGCTAAATATGTTTAGAATTCTTATTTATATTTAAATTGCATTGCCATGGTCATTTGACCAAAGGTATATTTTCACAGTGAAAATTGCCTTATTTTAAGAGGAATTCACTTCCAGGCATGCCACCACTTAAGAAAAAACAAACAACAAACAAAACAATGCTGATTCTCATTATTAAAGATTTCATAAGAAGTAAAAAGAGGCAAATTAAAGAAATAATGTAGACATAAGTTGTTTCATTTTGTTATTTTCTTCCTTGGGTTTCAAATTCCATTTGGGAATGAGTTTGATGATTTTATTTTCGAAAAAAGAGCTTAAGAACCAATTAAATATCTAGTTTGGGAACTTACTCCAGCCTGAGGAGATACAGCAATTTAAAGTTAATTCAAGTTACTTCTTTAAAGGCACATATCTATCTCCTTAGGGAAAGAATTCATTGTCTTTTTCCTTGGTTAGATTTAATTTTTCTAAAGATGGGATTCACCAAAATTTTAAAAACTTGCATTAATTATTTTTTTCATAAAAAATATTGCTAGAGGGAATAGTATTTCCCAGATTTAAAAGTGTCTATACAGTGATGTGACCACACAAAATCATATGATTCTAACTTGGAGGGTATGTTAGCAACAGGAGTGAGGGGGGCCTTCCCTCCACCTTTTGAATAACAGACTGAAAAGAGAATGAAAGAGTGTGGGGTAGACAGTCTTTTATCTGCACATGGCCATATAGAAATTCTCAGATGTGAGAATAAGTGATTTATTTATGAATAATAATGAGCTTTCCCAAACGAAAGCATGCTAAGTAATGATTTTATCGGCAGGCGATTGATAGTACAGTTGTCCAACGTAAGAAGTGATTAATGGAAATTACACTTACAAATAAACATTGTTCCTGAAAAAAAATGCATTAGATTTGGAGGCCTTGGGAAAAGATTAAAGTGAGTATTTTACATTTAAAGTGATTCAGTCCTTGAGTGGAATAATAACAGCACGACACCTAGAGCTGCATAATGTTTTTTGTCTAATTTAGTTTACTCAGTCCAATTTTATTGAACACTTGATTCTCTGTTGACCACTGAAAGGCTCCTAAATTGTGATGACACACACTGAACTCTGGGGTAAAGATGGGCAAACGGAACTAGTGAAGCACAATGGGGTAATGTTGATTGACTTCAGGTTTCAGACATGGCTTCATGGAGGTGATGGCGTCCCTTGTGGCTTGACACATGAGCAGAGACAGACTGCTAAGGAAAGTTGAAAAAGATATTCCAGAGAGGAGGGAAACAGGAACAAGGAAACAAGGACTGAAGGGCAACTATTAATTGTCAAGTTTATAAAAAAAATAACATAAGGATGTAGTCAGAAACACTAAAAAAATTAAGAAATTGTTTGCTAGATGAGAATAGAGGCCTTCCCCCCCCCCCCCAACGCTTCTTGGTGCATCAAGATGGTAGGTTCGTGACAATCAGATTTTTTTCAAAATATGTGATCTTGATATTTAACATGTTAACGGGTTAATCAAGTGAGGTATAACATAGGAAGAGCTGAGAATTTTAATTTGAGAGATATGAATCTCCAAGATAATTGACATGATGAGATCTAATTAGGACTTTAAGAAAAGGAGAAAATATGAATAAATACATATATTTATTATGAATACATATGAATAAATACATATACGTATAAGAAGCAGCCATTATATGCCTCTTACAAAAGCAGGTAGCATTTGGAACTGACAGAAATTATTTAAATTGAGTTAAAAATGTGAAATGATGTATTTCATTCAAAAGTACACATATCTAATTAATTTTCAGGTTTCATAAACGTTTCTATGAACTTCTAACTTAAACAAAATCACTTATTGCATTTTCTACAAGCCTGGAGTACATTAGGTTTTCCATCCATTTCATCACGTAATTCTCATAAAGGAAATATTCTGAATTAATGCAATGAAATATGTGATTCAGGTATATTTGAAAAGCAAAGAATCAGGCACATTGTCTTCTAATTCCACTTTAATCCATTCTGTCTACCTAAATATCAGAGAAGTGGTTAGAAATCACAGAGGTCACAGCAATAAAGTAATGAAAAAAGAGAAATGAAAGTAATCGAATCCCAATTTTTGCACAGAACAATTCCTAAAGGTAATTAGTTCCAGCAAATTGCTCTCCTGTTTCTTTACGGTCAATAGTCATAACCTTGATTCTACCAAACCTTAAAATGTATCCAGTATTTTAGAAAAGGTTTTTGATATGCAATTTGTCATCTAATTAAATAAACTGGTCCTGCTCATTGTATTATTTTGAACCATTCTTTGATAATTTGGAAAACAAATCATAATCCTCATTTGTATATAACAAATCAGTATTTTCTCAAATACAGCAAAATTGTAAAAAAAAACATTATTTAATGGCAAGGTGTTTTATTTTGTGATACAAATATTGAGGGTGTCACCATTATTGTCTTATATCTATATTTCTTTACCTTTTAAAACATTTTTTTAACGTTTATTTTTGAGACAGAGAGAGACAGAGCAAGACAGAGCATGAACAGGGGAGGGTCAGAGAGAGAAGGAGACACAGAATCCCAAACAGGCTCCAGGCTCTGAGCGGTCAGCAGAGAGCCGGACGCGGGGCTTGAACACATGGACTGCGAGATCATGACCTGAGCTGAAGTCGGATGCTCAACCAACTGAGCCACTCAGACGCCCCCCCCCTTTTTTTTTTTAAGGTTTATTTATTTTTGAGACAGAGAGAGAGACACAACATGAGTGGGGGAGGGTCAGAGAAAGAGGGAGACACAGAATCTGAAACAGGCTCCAGGCTCTGAGCTGTCAGCACAGAGCCCAACGCGGGGCTCGAACTAATGGACCCCGAGATCATGACCTGAGCTAAAGTCGGACACTTAACCGACTGAGCCACTCAGGCGCCCCTATATTTCTTTACCTTTTAATTTAATTTGCTCTTGGTTGCATTTCAGTTGTTTGGTAAGATTTGACATTTGGAGGCTTTGTGTTTATTTGATTTATTTTTTTAGGGGGACATAAATAATGTCAATACAAATCATATTAATTTACTAAAAACAGACAATTCAGAAGGCATTCCACAATTCTAGTGGCTCTGTATCTTTATTTTTCCACAAATATAACTCATCTAATCAGCAAAAAAACCTGTCAACATTCTTACATGTACCATGTTAAATTATATAGTACACATTAAAATCAGCAATCTGTCATTATAATTAAGTTATATTTTATCACATTTTTGAAATAAAATTCTCACATTCTTCAGCTATATCAGGATAGCTACACATATATATTAATATGTAAATATGTGTAAATAAATCAGAAAACAAGAGATGTGTGCTTTTGAAACAAAAAATGTATGTTTAAGGACTTTTCTGAACCCAAGTATCCTTTTCACTTTATGATCTCATTCACCGAGAAAATCGTTTTTCGTTGTTTTGTTTTCATCCATCTATAATGCTTTAAAGTAAGTGTTACTTTCTTTGAGCATATTTTTTTATGCTGTCTTCCAATAATGTGATTTTATAAAAACTTTCTTTGTTCTTCTGGGGCACCTAAACTAGTATATTCATTTGACATTCTTCAACATCGGTGTCTTTATTTGCCTAACAGAAAATCTAGAACAGTTTAGTTGATAGTGAAGTTTTTAGTAATAGATGGATTCAATGCCACTGTATGTTCAGTTGTTCAGATTTTCTCTATAAAGTTATTAGGAAAGAGAAAATGGTTAAATAGGTGGATAATACAGAAAGTAATGCACAGAATAATAGGAACTGTGTTAATTAAAATACATAATCAGAATGTGAACCAAAGCAAAAATAGCCTAAGCCTAGCCTGAGTGATTCCAGCAAAATTTATGTCATTAGGAAATAATATCAAATATGGTGTTGTCTGGAAATATACAATGCCAATTTAACATCTTTGGTTACTAATTTGATCAAATTTCAAAAACTCTCCTTAATTTTGGGAAAAAATACTTTTTACTTAAATTATGAGGAATATGACTCTTAAAACATGGAGCTAAAGGCCAATATTTAGGTCAATCTATGTGTTCCTTTGATTAATACTTTCCTGAGATTGGCCTACTGTTGTTTCCTGAACATGCATAGATTGTTTCATATACACACGCGTGTGCGCCCACGCGCACGCATACACCCCCTCCACACCCCCCACACACAATCTCTTCATTTTCATTTACCTTGATAAAAAGAAATTTCTATTTGCACCAAGTTATACTCTGAATCGAATATAAAATAGCCCCGTTGTCTTAGTTTTCTTCTTTAGCGTTATAGATTTAAATAGAGTAGAATAAGAACATTACTGTCTCAATGTTCATGGTTCTTATAGCTAGTTTTAAGCAAATATTTGTGTTTTTTATTTACAGTACTAGTCTATCTGAAAAAAAAAACAAAATAACTATTATCAGAGATATTTAAAAATACATACAGATGATGGTTGACTTAAATATGTTTTGATTTACAACTTTTCAACTTAATGATGGTGCAAAAGCAATACACCTTCGGTGGAAACAGTACTTTGATTTGGAATCTTTTCCTGGGCTAGGGATATGTGGTCAATGCTCTCTAATGATGCTGGACAAGGGCAGGGAGCCACAGCCCCCAGTCAGTCATGTGACAATGAGGGGAAGTAACCCTAACATTTATAACTATTCTGTATGCATACAACCATTCTTTTTTTCCATTTTCAGTACAGTATACAATAAGTTACATGAGATAGTCAAAACTTTATTCCAAAATAGGTTTCATGTTAGAAGATTTTGCCCAACCGTAGTCTAGTGTTCTGAGCATGTTTAACGTAGGCTAGGCTAAGCTATAACGTTTGGTTGGTTAGGTATATTAAATGTATTTCTGACTTATGACATTTTTCGTTTACAGCTGATGTATTGGACATAACCCCATTGTAAGTCAAGGAACATATATACCTTAAAAACCTAATATATATTTCTTACATATAAGACAGGTACATACAGATTTCACAAGCCAATTGTGACCACATTTCTTACATTATCTTTTAAGCAAATATTTTAATGCTAGCTCCATTAGTTTTGTTGAATTTCACATTATCTCTATAACATAAGATGAATAAAATCTGAATCCTCAATGGGTTAAAATGTTTGCAATGATTTAGCATTTTACTTTGATTCAAGCTTGTAATAAATAGACAGAGACTGTAATAACTAAGGCTTACATCAGAATTTACAGATATTTTATACTGACAATTCAAAGGAAAAAAATGGAAGAACAAAACTTGGGTTTACTGGGATATCTATGATAAATAGGTTTTATTTTTTTATGTCATCTTCTATGCGAGCCAGATTTTATGACATCCCACTTTTGACTGAAAGATTTTTTCATAAGGATTTACATTAATACAAGTAAAAGTGATTTTTTTTAATTTCAAATTATTAGGGTAAAAGGTTTTAGTAAATTACAAATAACTAAGACTTATATGATACTTTGTACATAGTACTATTGCATTCACTCTATTTAATCCTCAAAATAATTATTTGAGTTAGGTAATGTCACTACACCATTTTACAGATGGGAAAACTGAGGTCCAGTTAGGATATTTTTCCAAGGTCACAAAACTCACAAGTGATAAGCATAGGATCTCAATCTGGATACTCTGGGTCCAAAGATTTTGCTTTTAGTCAGTACATAATGTGGCAAATTTGATGGTAAGATTTTTTTTTTTTTGTACTTCATGGATGTCAACAATCCAAATAAGATATGTAATTAATTAGTAATACACTATTGAATATTGTTAATTATAATTGTTTTGAGACTTTTTCACAATCTATTAAGCACTTATGTACTTTTACTTGATTTTCAGTGATTATATTTTATTTTTTTCACTTATTAAGCTAGTTCTTTTCACCACAGAGGCAGGTTTTTGTACATTTTCCTTTTTAAGAATGGACTCTGTATTTCTGTCATAACCTAGGAACTCTCAAGCACTATTTGCATTGAAGAACATATTCTGACCTTAGTTAAATAGACCTGCATGCAAATATTTAATCACAAATGACAATCTTTATAATGTCAAGACAATCAAGAGTAAATTTTATATGAAACAATGTAAATATTTGTTGTACAATTATCTCTAATTTTAGATCCCCATGGTACCACAATGCTTTTTGTTGGCATTTAGAAACATCTTTTGTTTTCAGTTAAGTGTTTCTTTAAGGACATAGTGTTTTGTTTTGTTTTGTTTTTTAATGGAAACTAAATCTTTATTTATGTCTGGAACATATTGATGGGATATAATATACTGAAAGATGGTTATGTTTACATAGTAAACAAGTAAACAGTCCCTGCAAGTTTAAAATTTTTTTTCTTCAACGTTTATTTATTTTTGGGACAGAGAGAGACAGAGCATGAACGGGGGAGGGGCAGAGAGAGAGGGAGACACAGAATCGGAAACAGGCTCCAGGCTCTGAGCCATCAGCCCAGAGCCTGACGCGGGGCTCGAACTCACGGACCGCGAGATCGTGACCTGACTGAAATCAGACGCTTAACCGACTGCACCACCCAGGCGCCCCAAGTCCCTGCAAGTTTAAATAGTAAACTTAATTATGAACTAGACTTACCTACCCAAAAATGGTTTTCTCTTACTATGCAAAATTTTACTAATATTGTCACATATACATTTTAAAAAGAAGGATAAAACAAACAAAAAGCATTCACTAGATGGCATACCACTCTTACAATTTTATATTCACTGTCTGGGTAGTAAAGGGAGTGAGGGAGGGATGAAAAGACCATGTAAAACTACAAGTTTTTAAAATTTAGTTTTTATATATATAATACGAATTATATTTATATAAAACATATAACTACACATATAATTTAACAACATACAAGTTAGTAGCAAGTCAATTTATTTACTATAACCAACTGCTTTGTATTTTGTACATATAAACGCAAGCTAAAATATGAAAAGCTGTAGCAAAAAATTAAAAACAAAATACATTAAAATAACTTAATCAACCTGGATGTCCCTTCGAGACTGAGGCCATAATTAGTTATTACAATGATTATATCACAACCTCAGAGAAATTATTTCAGTGGCCCATATTTTGAGAGAGCTTTAAACATGGAATGGGTTACTAGAAGAAAATGTGAAACATGGCTTAATGATCCGATCATTCATGAGGAATTGCAGAAACAATTCACAAATGGGGAAAAGGCATATGGGTCTACCAAACACTTTAACGTTTCTTTCAGTCTAGAGTATTTAGAATTTAAAGATAAAATAAGTACTTTGTAAGTGATTGTCAGGAAAGTAACATAACATGCAATCCAATTGTATGATAGATCAAAAGTAAAATAAAACCCAACAAGACAAAGATAAATGCCTCGTGTCTCCCTTTTCCCTAGTAAAAATGATTTAAGTTGGATCCATCGTTCTACATAGTACAGGGTTAAACTTTTGAATCAATTCCAGAGGTTATGGAACAATACAAACAGAAGTGCCAATCTTAGAGCAATAATTTTCTAAGTGTATGGGAAAGATCCAGAGGGGGTGTTATGGGCTGGGAAAGAGTTGGAAAATTTTCTTTACCATGTTTTCCCTATACCAATACTTCAGAGAATAAAGACTAAAGTTAGGTCAAATTCTCTCCTTTCCACCATAGCAATCACACTTGTGATAAAAGGCACAGTCTTTAAATAGAATGGAATTGAAAACATGCAAAATTTTATGTTTTACTGACGTATTATTCAATCCATAAGATGGACATTGACGAATGGTTTTGGTATTCCATCTGTGGTATCATAAATGATTTAATTAATATTTTTGACAGAAAGTAAAGAACATAGAAATGGAAACAGTACTGTCCAACAAGGGCAAATCTAATAGACAAGAAAGCAAAAATTATTACATATGTTAATATGGATTTCTATTGCTTACTATGAAAATCTTTTACTGTCATCAGAGCCATGATAAGCAGTGCTATCAAAATAATGATAATTAAGCTTTGATATTCTGTAGGTATGAAGTCAATATGCCGAAGAAGTGCTTCACTTAAGCTTTTCAATTATTTTCTTCTTGAAATTTCTAGACAACTTTTAACATTGGTAATTTGGTTTCACTGAATTGCAATCAGAGTTGAAAGGATAAATTAAAATTATTGAGAATATATGCATTTTGTTTATTTATACAAAACTTTAAAGGGAAAGTGATGCTTGTCAACAAAATTAGACAATAAATATTGTAACCTTGAATCAGACACTGCATTTTTAAAATATTACCTCACAAAAAAGTGAAATCCTTTTTCTTGGTTTTTGAGGAGGTATATCTTGTACTTCAAGTTCCACAAAAATAAACCGTTTAATGAGTATCCACTATCTAACAAGCACATTTTCTATAAATAGAAACACTAATAATGTGCAAAAAGGTGACTATCTGTTTTTATCCCTTTTTTGGTTTGAGAGGTAGACTTGTAATTAAAAACATAAAAATAAGGTTAGGTTTTCCAGATATAATATAAAAATGTACATGATGAAGAATTAGGGAGAAAGAAGGAGAGTTTCTAACTCTTCAGAAAATTCAAGTGAGGATTTATTAAAGAGGTGAAACCTACTAAGTGGTTGTTGTAATGTTAGTGTGCTTATTTGAGAAGAAAAGAAAAAGAACTCTCCAGGATATATCAAAGGGAAAGAAAAAGTGTAGGCACAGAGCAGAAAATTGGAATTTATATGAAAAAATAAAGTTATGAAAATCATGAATGAAAAAAAAAACCTTGCATGTAATATTCAGAAACTTAAGTCATTTTTGGAAGCATTGAATGACATTAAATAGGGAAAAATGGATAGAATAGATAATACATTTTGTAGAAGATTCATTTTGGAGCCAGTGACCTGTAAGGATAAGATTAAAATATAATAAGACATTTTATTTATATCTCTATCAAAGATTATATACAATATTGTCTATGTTAAAGATTATATTAAAATCTATGTTAAGACAATATAGATTTACATAAAAGTATTGACTCTCTTAAAGCTAATGGATTTGATTGTTTTGTTTGTTTTGCTTTTTCTCAACACTAAATATTTTATTTTGCTTACATGGTTTCTGAGGAGAATTCTTATCATTGTTCATCAATAGGAAAGGTGTTTGTTTTTTCCTCTGAATTCTTTCAAGATTTTTGAACTTTGATCGTAACTTGAAAATAATATGGCAAGCTGAAGGTTTTATGTTTGTTTGTTTGTTTGTTTGTTTGTTTGTTTGTTTTCACATTTATCCTTCTTGGTGTTCTCTGAGATTCCTGAATTTGTGGTTTGGGCCGTGATATCAATTTGGGGAATTCTTAGGCACGTTGTTTCAAATATGTCTTCTTTTCCTTTCTTCTAATTCATAAATTCCTATTATATGTATGTTACACCTTTTGTAATTGCCTCACAATTCTTGCATATTATGTCACTTTTTTCCACTCTTTTTTTTCTTTTTGCTCAACAGAGAGAAGCTCAGAGATTTCTTCAGCTGTATCTAGTCTAAAATATTACCATCAAAGACATTCATTTCTATTACAGTGTTTCTGATGTCCTGCATTTATTTTGGTTCTTAGAATTTCCATCTCTCTGCCTATATTGCCCACCTATTCTTGCATGCTGTTTACTTGATCCTATAGAACCCTTAGCACATTCATCTAATTACTGTAAATTCCTGTTTTGGTTATTCCAATATCCCTGTCATATCTGAGTCTGGTTCTGATGATTTCTCTATGCTTTTGGCCTTTAGTATGTCTTGTAATTTTCTCTTGATAGTCTGACATGATGTACGAGGCAAAGGAACTACTGTAAATAATCCTTTAGTAATGTAGTAGTAATATGTGGGGAGTGGGGAAGCATTCTTTACTCCCTATGATTGGAGTAAACTTGTGCCTCTGGATTCTGCACTTCACCAGTGCATCTCGATATTACTTCCCACCTCCGTTCCACCCCCCCCCCCACCACCACCACACACACACAAATTATTTGGGACAATAGTGGGCTGGAGTCATTATTTCTCTTCTTTCACATAGAAAGCCAGAAAAAAGCCAAGGTTGAGCATTTTACTGCCCCTGAGTCAATTAGGTTGTGATACAATGCCAGCAGGTTAAGCTCTGGTGAAATAGTTCCTCCTGAAAGGAACCCTTGTTTCGAACAATACTGTGTCTTATTTCAAAATGGTTTCTTTCTCCTACCTCTGCCAGAAGGTGGGTTTGACACCTTCCAAGTTCTCCTCACTCAGCTTGTCCTCTAAACTCCCACTAAGCTCTTAGAGACCTTCACTGTTCTGCATCATGCAGATATCTGCCTACCTTTCTCAACTGCAAAGGGTAGTTTTGGGATTGAATTGTTTCAGAAGGGAAGGAAAGGGAACAATAGAGAGGGACAGATAAAAGTCAAGATTTTTATGTTGTTGCTGCTTCAAAATGATTCTGACATTTTATTTTTAATTTATTTTTAATTTTTAAAAACATTTTTTATGTTTATTTATTTTTGAGAGAGAGGGAGACAGAGTGTCAGCTGGGGAGGGGCAGAGAGAGATGAGACACAGAATCCAAAGCAGGCTCCAGAATCTGAGCTGTCAGCACAGAGACCGATGCGAGGTTCAAACCCACGAACTGAGAGACCATGACCTGAGCCGAAGTTGGCCACTTAACCAACTGAGCCCCCGGCGCCTCTAACTTACTTTTTTATTTATAAACATCCTGCAGTCATATGTCTGCTTCTGCCTGGTTGAATAATCTTGGCTTCCATTAGGGACTTCCTGCTCTTCTCCACTCCTTGTAAGGAAATAAATTCTAACCAAACTTGCTTCCCTGCCTGTTAATACCCATTGTAGATGGTGCAAGGTCCTTTCCCAGTAACAATGCACCTGTATATGAGGAGGGGGCAGGGTCCCTTACTGCTCTCCCAGGACAACAGGCCTCTGGTATGATTCAAGATCATATCCCATTCATGAAACTGCTGAGCAAGGGCAAACATGTCTCAGAGTACTATATCAATGTTGAGAAATTAAAGAAACCTCCATACAGGAAAAATTTGAGAGCTAAAAACTTTCAGTTAAGGAAAAAAAAACGGTTTCTCAATACTTTCAGTAGAATAGAATAATAACCTTTTAAAAGCCCTTCTCAATAAGCTGCTATGCAACATTGCACAAACTCAACCTGTGAAGACTCAGGGTCACTACTTTCGTCTTACCATCTATCTCATCGTTATCACTTTATTGACTTTCTCCTTTCAAATGTCTTAAATATTGAATTCCAATTTCCTCCTTAAAGACGAATTTCTCATAAAGATGTGCAAACAGCTACACAATGGTTGTTTGGGAAGAATTCATTATTGTCCATTATTGAATTCACGATGTGGGTACAAACACTTTGGGATCAGCCAAGAAGGTCTATTAAGTTGCTGCCATAGTTCCTATGTGGGAAGTTTCTAAATGCAAGGTATATTTCTGGGTAGTGTGTTTTGGTATGATATCATTAAAAGTTTCCCACTATTTTCGAACAATATCTTTGTAGTTTGTCATGTGTATATGAACTGTATTTTACAGGACACATAATGCTCGCATCAGAAAAACAGAGGATCGCATGGCTTTGAGTAGGAAAAATGCAAGTAGCTACGTTTTCTTTCACTTTTAAAAAAAGTCTGTGTTCAGCTCTATTGAAAAATGCACATTACATAGTGCATGACATTTATGCTGAAATCAGGTCTGAGTAATGTAAGAGCAAAGATTGAGTTTTGACAGAAGATTTTGCATTTATTACCCCTTTCTCAAGAAAGGTAATGAAGCAAGAAATAATCACAAATAATAAGAAGCAGTTGAATACACAGCAATCTCCACTATCCTCTAAACTTTCAACCTCGATAGAGAAATATGCAGTTCTTTCAATTTTGTGTAAATATATGTAAAGCAGTCTCTATTTTTTCGAAGACTCTTTCTTACATGACCTTCAAATGTCAGACATTTTCTATAACTTCAGATAATGAATATAATGTGAGCTTTGACTTAGCACTTGATGTTCATTCAGACTCACCTCTCATAAATGACTTATTCATTCTTAGATTTAACTAAAAATCTAGTTTCTTTAATTCAGAAACTACATCGTAATAAGCTAATGGGAAATTCAATCCCAGTTATGATTAGAACTGTCTGCTTAAGGCCTGTACAACCATATTGGATTCTTATAAATATCTCCAAAGTACTTTGGTGTTTCTTTGATCATGGTGATCAGTTCCTATAAATTACCACCAAGAAACACATTGGGCTATCTGGAAAGTTCCCATCAGGTTTCTGGAAATCTTCCATTTGGGGCCAACTCATGGGGCAAGGGAAACTTTGATGATTCTAGGGAACACCTACGGTCCTGTTATCTGTATATTCACCGTCTGGTAGAAAGACATGCAGATCTCTATCCCCTTCCCAGTCAGGTAAGAAAAAGATCTCATTTCATATTATCCTCAAAGCCCTTAACACTCTCCCCATCCCTCCATCCCTAATCAAACCTACTGCATTCTATTTGTTATACCTGAAATTTTTAAAAGCTAGCAGCTGCTAATCTAATCAAGTTTGTTGCTTTCTATATGGCGAATATCCCTGGAGTGAAGATTATGAAGTCTGGAAACTGCTTAGGATAGAAGTGGAATAATAGGGAGAGAGAAAAACAAAATGCATCACTCAACTAATGAGATTAAATTAATAAAAAATCTGATAGCACGTAGTTCAAAGAATTTTCATTACGTGAACAACAATATCAATGGTTGTTTATGTGAATTTACTACAAAAACAAATAATACATGATGGTAATTAAAGAAATGCATAATTATGTTATTCTTCACAGGAGAAATTTAAAAATGCATTAATGCTGCAGAAGGCAGTGCATCTAATTGCTTCTTATTTGTTTTTTTCTTAAATCAGTCCTTAGTGGCAATAATTGGAAGAGTTAAGTGGGGTGGGAAATATACAATCACAAAGTATTCATAGCAACGTTCCCATAACAAATGTGATGGAGCAAAGCCAAACTTTAGGGGAAAGATAGGAAACAGACATGGTTTCAGTGAACCTAGTTTTATTCATTATTCAATAACTTATTCTGAGGACAATATTTCAGAAAGTAAAATTAACTGATCTTAAGACAATTTAAAAGTTAAAACTGTACGCCACAAAGGTCTTACCTTCTTGTGGGGGAAGACAGACATTGAACGCATGGTGGATAAGGCACACTCTGCCTTGAAAGGCACATTCTAAGAAAGGAAAGGGAGCACCTAGTGATTCCTATAATTGAAGGTGTTTGGGAGACAGGTGTTATTTACCCAGGGTGTCTAGGAAAAGCTGTTTTGAAAGGAAACTTTTGAGCTGTGACCTAATTGATGAGAAGGAGCCATCTATGTAAAGACCTCAGTTAACTTTCAGAGTCAAAGTAATAAATGCAAACTACTTGTATAGAAGAAGGTAAGGGTACAGTTTCTGAAGGATGCTGTTGCAAATTACTACAAACGTAGTCTTTTGAAACAACAGAAATGTATTCTTACACAGTTCTGGGCACTAGGAATCTAAAGTCACTGGGCTAAAATAAAGGTGTCAGCTGGGTCGCACTCCCTCCAGGGGCTCTAAGCAAGATCCCATTTCTTGGCATTGGCCTTACCTCTTCCAGCTCTGGTGGCTGCCAGTATTCTTTGGTTTATAGCCACAGCACTCAACATTCTGTCTCATGGTCATACTACCTTCTCTTCTGTGGTCTAATCTATATCTGCCTCCCTATTGTAAGGACATTTGAGATTGACCTGATGGCTCATTCAGAGAATCCAGAATAATCACCCATCTCAAGATCTTTAATTATTGCTGCATCGTCTATTTTCCCTGTAAGGTAACATTCAAAGGTTGTAGGACTTAGGACAAACACAAATTTGGGGTCCATTACTTATATTACCACAGCACGTGTGGCTGAGGCAGAGAAACAGAAAGGACAGGATTGGAATAAATAGTGATGAATCAGATTATTATGTTTTTTTTTAAGCCAAGGTGAGAAATTTGCATTCTTTTAAATTCTTTTTATTTTTAATATTTACTTTTTAGAGAGAAAGAAGAGAGACAGAGGGTGAGCAGGGGAGGGACAGAGAGGGAGACACAGCAGGCTCTGAGCTGTCAGCACAGAGCCCAACGTGGTCTTGAACTCATGAACAGCGGGATCATGACCTGAGCAGAAGTCAGACTCATAACTGACTGAGCCACCCAGGCGTCCCTGCATTGTATTCTGATATCAATCGTAAGCTACTAGGGGATCAGTGATGTCAGTAGATACTAAACAAAGAGTGACATAATCACATGTGTTATTTGGAAAACTCAATCTCAACTATAAATGACTAGATATAAGTTTACTGTGGCTCAGGCTAGATTTTAGCAGTAGAGATGGTGACATGTCCTCAGATCTGGAAGGCAATGTAGATGTGCTTAGAGGATTCATTGAATGAGTAGACGTTGGGCATGAAGAAACAAAACAAGTAACACAAATCAACGCATTGCATTTCAATTTGTAGTTTGAGCAACTGAGCAGATGGTGAAGCTATCAACTAAATAGAAGACTGGTGAGAAATAGGTGGGTTTGTGGAGGAGGATTACAAGTACTGACTGGGTGTTTTAAGTTTGATTTGATTATTATACATCCAGATAGATATAAAAAATACAGTTAAGTGTTCAACTTCCAACCACAGAAGAGGCCGTAGGGTGCACATGTAGCTATGGAAGCATCTATAGGGATACAGAGAGAGGAGACTAAAAAAAAAAAAAAAAATGAGTGATTGGGCATAAAAAGAATGGGAAAGGGACATGGGAAAAGAACCTCAAACTTTCTGCCTTGGAACTTGGATTTGGCTACAATTTATTAAAATAGAGCCTATTGGGGCACCTGGGTGGCTCAGTCAGTTGAACATCCAACTACATCTCAGATCATAATCTTGCACTTCGTGGGTTTGAGCCTCGCATCAGGCTCTGTGCTGACAGCTCAGAGCCTGGATCCTGCTTCGGATTCTGTCTCCCTCTCTCTCTGCGCCACCTGCCCGCCCCCCCCCCCCCCCCGCCATGCTCTGTCTCTCAAAGATGAATAAATGTTTAAAAAATTAAAATTAATTAATAAAAATAGAGACTATTGGGACAGGTCATGAACTGACAGCAAAAACAGAGGCTCACTATGGACAAGTGAGGTTTCGCATGTCTCTGAGATATTTCCAAAAGATAGAGTAAAAATGAGGAAATAAGTCCTTAAAGTGGAATCAGGGCTGAAAACACATATTTGAAGTTCATTTCTCCATTTTTTCTGCATCATAAATATTTTAAATAGCAAAACAAGAGGCTGGAGAATGATTACATGTGATTAGATATGAATAATTAAATGTGAAGACTGTAGGAAGGAAACATAAAAGAAGATCGTAAGTCCCATTAAGGACACACACTTACTCATTATTAGTCACAAACACATAATATTCTTACATAACAAACCTAGTAAGATCTCGATGAGACATAGAAGAGAGTAGAAAAAAATAAATTTTTGTGGAAAAAATGCTAAGTATTTCCTAAAGCTGTCATAATTCATTCTTATTCAAATATAATTTTCTGATTTTATCAAATTATCCATCATAATTTTAACAGAAATTTTCTTGTCTGCTCCTCCCTATTAGTCTCAGAATTTTCTCTTGTTCTTTTTGCCTTTTTTGTCCTTTTCAACTTTTCAGAGCATTGTATTAATAATGTGATATATAATAATTTAATAATTTGAACATATATAGCCAATTTAGTCAATATGCTTCTTTACTAAATCCAGGTATATTTAATCAGTCCCAAAGCAAAAGGGAAACAGTATTTCATAAACAATTATATTTGTGCATTTTTTTTAAATCCTAAAATATCTGATATAATTGATTTAAAGTGATTAAAAATGTGTTTAATACAGGTAAGTGGTAACTATGTTCTAAAATAACAGCTTATATTAAGACACGTTAACACATTTAGACTTCTTATTGATCTAAATGTTGGTTTGTTTCTGAAATCATCGACCCTAACTGTTACTTTAGAGGCCACTTTATTCAATGTACCAAGCAATACATAATCCTTGGCTAATCTAGCAATTTCCTCTACTTTACAATTAACTCACTGTATGCAGTTCTGGTGATTTCATCTAAGATTGATATTCTTTATTTTCTACCTTCTGTCTATAATGTTCTGATTCTAGTGAATGAGGGCGTAGGAGATACTCTGCATCGATTACTTCTTTCACTTTTTAGTGGCGACTAGATTCTCAGATGACCCTACTGGTCTCTGCATCCTGATATTCATGCCCTTGTGTAATCCCGTCTTTGAGCAGGGGTGAGACCTTTCACTTATTACTCCCAGAAATACATGTTAAATGTGATGAGACGCCACTCTCTATTTGTTAGGTTATAAAAATAGTAACATGTTTAGCAGAACATTTCTACTGCCTTCTTGGTTTACAAGCTCTCATGAAGCAAGCAGCCATCTTGCAGAGAGTCAAGGGCAAGAATCTGAGGTCAGCCTCCTCCCAAAAGGAGGCTAGGGATTAAGAGTGTCCTCCAGCTGACGGCCCTCTGGAAGCTGAAGCCCTCAAGCCAAAAAACCCACAAAGAACGGAATTTAGCCAACAACAGTATGGGCTTAGAAGCAAATTCTTTTCCAGTTGAGCTTCAAATAAGACCCACAGGCAAAACCTTCAATGCAACATTATGAGGACCCGGAAGCAGTGGACCAGGTGAGCTGTTTCCACCCCTGACCCACAGAAACTATGAGACAACTTTTAGCTGCTAACTTTTCTAGAATGTGTTATGCAGCAATAGGTAACTAATGGATTTCAGAACATAGTTTCTGTTCAGACAAATTTCGTAAATAGCCTTGATTTTGTGTTGGTTGTGTATACATAAATCTCCTTAACTCTCTTCTTCAATCTCAGCCCTCGTTCTTTTAGAATTACAGATATGTAAACCTTTAAGACAGCAATCTTATCCCCAAAATTTCTTGACTCCAAGCATATAATTCTTACAAAAAGGCAGTCTTCTTGTATGTTTAATGAGTAACAGGGTCCTCAAACTTTTAAATGTGTGTGTGGAACAGGCACTACTAACATTTGAGTCAAATTTCCTTGTTGTTGGGGCTGTCCTCCACATACACATATGTGCATATATATTTATGTGGAAATAGTATATAATGCAGGCATATATAGTGTATATAATACACAATACATACATGTATTTGTGTGCACACATGATTTGTGTATATATATTTTATACATGAACACATACATATTTGTATATACATGTATATATGTATATTTATCTCTAATTCTACCTAGATAAAATTATCCATTCATGATAAATGCATGCTAAAATTATGCTGTAGTAAAAATGAAAACCAGGGGCCCCTGGGTGGCTCAGTCAGTTGAGCGTCCGACTTTGGCTCAGGTCATGACCTCACGGTTTGTGAGTTCGAGCCCTGCGTCGGGCTCTGTGCTGACGGCTCGGAGCCTGGAGCCTGCTTCAATTCTGTCTCCTTTTCTCTCTCTGCCCCTTCCCTGCTCATGATCTGTCTCTCTCTGTCTCTCAAAAATGAATAAACATTAAAAAATATTTTTTAAAAAATTAAAACCATAACCATGATAATTTTCTTAGAATTATTTAGCATTGCAAATGCTAACAAAAGTCACTATTACTGGACATTTTGTCATCCATGCCCAAAAAGAAAATTATGTTTCTATTTTAAGTCTGACATATGGGACTAGCCTTTGTGTGACAATCTTGCTCACATTCAGCATTTGTGACACCAGATTGTCGCTTTCTCTGGAATGTGAGATGACGGGAATAGTAATTTTGAATTAAATATAAGTCAGTGGACTGTCAATCCTGGGTAGGCCTTCGATTCACCTGCTTGAAAGTCCAGATGTCAATGCCATGATGTTTAATCCTTTTTTGTAGACTAGGATGGAAACTATTTTTTTAATTTTTCTTTTCCCTTCTCTCCTTTTCAAATTTTAATAACTCTATGGAAGCACAGAGGCTGTAATTCATGAGTTTCATGGAGTGTTTCAGCAAAAACCTCTGTCATTTTCAAGCTTCTAAAATACCGTCTTTCCCCATTAAAGGCTAAAATAGGTATGTGTATGATTTGGCCCTTCCTCTCTGATTTGAAATATTAAAAGCAAGTAATGCTTGATTGTAATATATGTGGGGTGTGTGTGTGTGTGTGTGTGAATATTTTTTGTTCAGATTTTAAGTTTGAGAATTTGAGAAAATTAGAAAAGCTCTTTGTTGGAATATTGCAAATATATACTTTATATTTTGACCAAAGATATCAAAATGCAAGATTTTTCAGTAAACATCAGGATGCTCAAAATAACTGTCTTAAAAGCACTATGAACAATCAGAAACCTATAAAGCTGGCATGTGTTTCTACAAAGCTTTGGGTGGGAAATTTTCCCCAAAAATCGTAATGGCATTTTCAAAGGTTGAAAACTAATACAAGAAGCAACTCATATCGGGGGTGGGGGAGAGGGGAAAGTGGGTGATTGGTACTGAGGAAGGCCTGTGTTGGAATGAAAACTGGGTGTTGTATGGAAGCCAATCTGACAAGAAATTATATTTAAAAACTAATAAGCACTCATATTTTCCTCCAGCTACACTAAAGAATTTTAACAATTTTCTGCATAGTTAATTTTTTTATCTACATATCATTTGTTTTGCTATACCATCTGAAAATAAATAGTAGCTAGCCAGAGGGGAGGGAGTGGGGGACATACACAAATGGGTGACAGGGAGTGAAGGATACAAGCTTCCAGTAATGGAATGAACAAGTCATGGAAATAAAAGGTACAGCATAGGGAGTAGGGTCAATGGTATTGTAATAGCGTTTCGTGGTGACATATGGGAACTCCATCTGTGGTGAGCACAGCATGATGTATACAGTTGTTGAATCGTTATGCTGTATACCTGAAACTAAGGTAGTATCATGTGCAACTGGTTTCCAAAAGATAGATATAATAAATAAACTGTACATAACCGCAGTTAAAAAATAAGAGTTTTTCAAAAAATATTTTCGCACATCCTAAATAAAAACAATTTTCCACATAATTTATGAATCTACGTAACACCAATTAAACAAAATTCCATCATGTCATATCCAGATGATATTTGATATCCACAAAATTTCCATATAATATTTAAATTTTCCTGGTACGACAAAGAATTTTATTTTTCTCTGCATTAAGATCTAGTTAAGATTTATGCATTATATTTAGTGATTGTGTCCTAACGTAATGAACCAGCTATGAGAAACGTCAACTGCCAGTTCTTCAAACTAACTATCAAAAAACCACTTATTAAAGCAAAGATAATTTGTTAGATTTATTGCAGTAATAAGCCACCTTGATAGATTTTGGTATTGTTTTAAAAAGAGAAAATTAGGGGAAGTTATTTATGGGTTTTTAGGACCTCATTGAAAAATCAAGATATTGGATGGGAGTTTTCAGTTTATAACTTGAATGCTTTATTTTTGATTGAAGAATAACTGACACACAGTACCCTACTAGTTTCAGGTGTACAACATAGTGATGCAATATTTATATACATTGCGAAATGGTCAGCACAATAAATCTAGTTATGTGTCATCCCATAAAATGGTTAGCGTATTATCAACTATATTCCATAAACTGTACATTACATCCCCGTGCCTTATTTCTTTTATAACTGAAAGGTTCTGGGGCGCCTGAGTGGCTCAGTTGGTTAAGCGTCTGACTTCAGCTCAGGTCGTGATCTCACGGTCTGTGAGTTTGAGCTCCACGTTGGGCTCTGTGCTGACAGCTCAGAGCCTGGAGCCTGCTTTGGATTCTGTGTCTCCCTCTTCTCTCTCTCTCCTTCTCCCCCACTCGTGCTCTCTCTCTCTCTCTCTTTCTCTCAAAAATAAATAAATGTAAAAAAGATTTTTTTAACTGAACGTTTCTATCTCTTAATCCCCTTCACCTATTTCACCCATCTCCCTGCCTGCTTTTCCTTTTGCAACCATCAGTGTGTTCTCTGTATCTGTGACTCTATTTCTGTTGTAATTGTTTTGTTTTGTTTAGGTTCCACATATAAGTGAATCGTATGGTATTTGTCTTTTCTGTCAGGCTTATTCTACTTAGCATGATACTCTCTAAGCCCATCCATGTTGTCACAAATGGCAAGATTTCATTCTTTTTCATGACTAATGTCTCATTTTGTATATGGGGGTGGGGGGAAGCCTGTGTGTACACACACACACACACATGCACATCTTTATCTCTTCTTTTGTTGATAGACATTTAGATTGTTTCCAGACTTGGGCTATTATAAATAATGCTGCAATTAATGCATATATATATATATATTTTTTTAATTAGTGTTTTTCTTTTCTTCAGTTAAATACCTAGAAATGGCATTGCTGAATTCTGTGGCAGTCCTATTTTTAATATGTTGAGGAATCTTCATATAGTCATATGTTTCCCTCGTGGCTGCACCAATTTATACATCCACAAACAGTGTGCAAATATTCACTTCTCTCCACATCTGCCAACACGTTTTTATTTCTTATCTTTGTCAATAACAGCCATTCTGACAGGTATAAGGTGATATCTCATTGTGGTTTTGATTTTCATTTCCCGAGACTGGTTAGGTACAATGAGATGAGGGTCTTGAAGTGAACCTTGATGAGGAACTGGATACTCCTAAAAAGTGAGCTGGTTTAATTTGCTCATTGTCCTATCTTCCAAGAGCTAGTAGTTGTTAGAGCTGTTTTTCTTTTTCTTTCTGTTTTTATTGCCTGGGCCTAGAATTCTCTGACATAGACACAGGAAAATGTTTTGGTTTCAATTGTTAGAAGCTGTTGAGAGTCCAGAGGACAATGAATCTGGTATGCAAATCAAAAAATTCTTCCTAGAAAGTTTTCACCAAATCTTTTTCATTAGACATATTTTCAAGCATGTAAAAATATGGAATGGTGCAATTATCACTCATTACTCACCATATAAATTCAACATTTTAAAAGTCATTTTTTTTTAATTTTTTTTCAACGTTTATTTATTTTTGGGACAGAGAGAGACAGAGCACAAACGGGGGAGGGGCAGAGAGAGAGGGAGACACAGGATCGGAAACAGGCTCCAGGCTCTGAGCCATCAGCCCAGAGCCCGACGCGGGGCTCGAACTCACGGACCGCGAGATCGTGACCTGGCTGAAGTCGGACGCTTAACCGACTGCGCCACCCAGGCGCCCCTATAAATTCAACATTTTAAATAGTGTTATATTTATATATTTTTACCAAACTCTCCATGTCCTAAGAAAAGCACTTCTCAATATATCACAGTTAATATCACATCTAAGAAAATCAACATAACCTATAATATAATTCATTATTCAGCATAAATTCACACTTTCTCAATAGTATAAAAGTGACTCTAAAGCTTTGTCAATATTCTCCCAAAGTAGGATCTGATTTTAGTTCTTACATCTATCAGTGGTTTCGCCTTATATTCTTTTATTCTAAAACATTCTGTCAACTGGTATGCACAATTTGCTATAATTGTTACACTGATGAATCATTTGAGCATGCCCTATATACTGATATTTACATGTAATTCTATGTAATATTAATTTCTTCTAAGAATATTTCTGGAATAAATGTTAAAAATGTATTTTTGAATGTAGGGAGCATTATTGGACACTCTGAAGGGTCATTTGAGACTGCCAAAACCAGAATTTAATTGGTAACAAAAAATAATTAAGATCATGAATACAGAGCTTACATTGCAATTTGTCCTTCTCAGGAGCACATGTTTTACTGAATTTATTCCAACGGTTAATATTTTCTTTAATGGAATTGTATTTCATATCTTAAGTGGCTGTAAAACCACCTAAAAACCGCCTGCATATATTTAATTTCTTGAGGAATTATACCCATCCAAAATGTTCCACATTATAGTTTGTGTGACTGAAAGAGTTTACAAGGCCATCTCCATAATTTCCAAGCAAATTTAAATAATTACATCTGTAATACCTAATAGTTGTTTATTGAATGCCTGAGGCAGAAGAGTCACAGCGAAGACAGTAGGGTCAGACAGCAGCAGAAAATCTCTGATAGTCTGGTTTCAGAAGAGTTTTCCTTCCCCTGTCCCCAGAGTAGAGTTTATTTGCTTATTTTTTTTCGCTTCCCGTCCACCTGATCTACTAAGTTTTCACCAGCATCTGGGAACACAGGGTTTACTGGTGTTCACCCAGCAGTCTCTCTTTTTTTTCCCCCCCCTCTTTTCCATCCTCCCCTTCTTCCTCCAACCTCTTTTCCCCCTCTCCTCCTCTTCGTCCTATTCTTCAAACCCTTCTTACCCCTTCTCCTCCTCCTCGTCCTCCTCCTCCTCCTCTTCCTTCTTCTTTTATTTTTCTTCAGTAAAGGAGAAAAGGATCCAGGGACTCAGCTCTGGCTCTGCACTCCGTGTGAATGAGCCACTGGCGGAGGCTTCCTTTGCTTTGAATCTTTCTCAGGCCCAGTGGAAGTCTTCAGAGACCAGCCTGAAAACTGGGTGCAGACTTTTATGTGTGCAGTACCCAGGGCATGTAAGTCACCACCCTTCTCCACTCAGCTTCTAGGAGTTGTGTGGAAAGCTGCATCCAAGCTGAAATTTCTAACCTCGTTGGATGGTCCACAGGCTTCCTTTCAGACCACGAACCTTGAAGTTGCCCTTTCAATTGGATTTCAGGCTCATTGATAACTGCAAACTCCATTATCTTCTGGGTTCAAGAAAAAGTTGTAATCATGGATTGGCCACTTTTTAGTGTTTGTTAGTGTGGAATCTTTTTTTTTTCTTTCTAGATTTTTATATTCTTGGCAGTAGCTGGAAGCTGTGTTTTAATTGTGCTGTTTGCCTTCTTACTGAGTAATGATAGTCATGTTTGTTTTAATATAGTCTAAATATAAATCATTTATAAGCAGTACGGATTTGAAATACTTTCTAAATTTGATGTCTTAGTTTGTCATTTATCATTTTCCTGAACTGTGTCCTCCAAGGAGCAGAAGTTTTATGTTTCGATGGAGTTTTGTTTTTTCAATGGTGCTGGCTTTTTATAACCGAAGAAAACTTTGATTACTTTAAAGTAAACAAAGACTGCATCCTTTTACTTCTAGAATTTTTGTAACTTTACTTTTAATATTTATGTGCATTATCCATTCAAATAATTTTATTTATTGCATGAGGTAAGTATGAGAATTTATATATAGTTTGTCTTGTCAGCACCATTAGTTGAAATAACCATCACTCCCCATTGAATTCCCTTGATAAATCAATTTGCCATCATAGTAGTTTCCTGGGGCTGTGGAAGCAGTACCACAAAGTGGATAGCTTAAACAACAGAGATGTATTGCTTCTCAGTTCTGGAGGAAATAAGTCTAAAATCAAGGTTTCAGCAACACTGGTTCTTTCTAAGTGCTGTGGGAGAGAATCTGTTCCTAGCTTCTGGTAGCCTTAGGCATTCTCCTTGTGTCTTAACCATTGTCTCCCCTGGATATGTGTCCTTGCCTGTGTTTATGTTTCCTGTTTTTAATATTGGATTAGGACCTGTCATCTTAGCTTGATTATCTTTAAAGAGCATATTTCAAAATAAGACTGCATTCTCAGGTACTGGGGGTTAGAACTTCAATATCTTTGGAGAACATACAATTCAATTCACAACAATACATACATGTTGGTTTATTTTTGGACTCCTTATTCAATTTGATTTATCTATATATTTATCAGCACAATAGTTTTATTCCTGTAACTTCTCAATAAGTGCTGATATAGTAGATATACATTTCAGAAAGATGTGGTCAAAAACTTCTCATGCATGCTCACTACTCTGCTGGATAATTTTTATGATTGTATTTAGAGTACAGATAAATTGGGTAGAATTGGTATGTTCATAACATATTTTCCAATTTGTGAGCCTATTGTACCTCTGTATTTATTTGGATTTTCTTGAATTTCTCTGAAAGTTCTGTATTTTCCAATATATAGGTTGTGGTGGTTTTAACATATGCCCACAAATGATGTAATATGCTTCCCTTCAAAAGATGAAATCTGAATTTCCTCTTTATGAATTGTGCTGGACTTTGAGACTTGTGTAAATGAAAAGAATGTGGCTAAATGGATGTTACATGCCTTCTGAGTTGAGGTCAGAAAAAAAAAAAATAATTTTGTGTGCTTCTCAATCTCTTGGATCACTCATTCTAGAGGCTACCCTCCCATGGCAATAATAGAGAAGCTCATGAGTGGAGGACCTAACGCTTCTTCCTAACACCTTATACCAATTAGTCAATCATGCAATTTATGAATAAACAAATCATCACTACACTTGATAGTTACTAAGTTTTGAAGGGTTTTGTCCTACAGGAATGTATACCTAATACACACATCTTACAGATAGTTTCTTCAGTATGGGCCTAAATTTTTATTTTAATGTAGGCGACATTCTGAATTTCAATATTCATTGTTCATATTTTGTTAAATAGCTTTTTGTCTATGTATATGAGGAGTATTTTTTGATAAATCTCTTTTTTTATCCTTTAATACAACACACACTGAATTTGGTTTAATGTAACAATTTTTTTTTTAATTTTTTAAATGTTCATTTCTGAGACAGAGACAGAACATGAGCAGGGGAGGGACAGAGAGAGAGGCAGACACAGAATCAGAAGCAGGCTCCAGGCTCTGAGCTGTCAGCACAGAGCCCGACGCGGGGCTCGAACTCACAAACCATCAGATCATGACCTGAACTGAAGTCGGTCACTCAACCAACTAAGCCACCCAGGCGCCCCTAATGTAAAAGAAAATTTAACAGAAATATTACTCTATAATGCATAAAATAATTACATTTATACAATGGAAAGATATTTTATTTTTTGAAATCACAATGAAATCTTATTTTTATAAAAACAGCAATGTAGATAGAATATACTAATACAGTGTACTAGGTACTCTGTACTTATATTATTTCACTGATTTTTCTCAAACACCCCAGTCTTAAATATTTAAAATTATACAGGAAATAGGAAATATTATGCCATTTTATTGATAAGAAAAAGAAAGCACAGGAAGTCTATGACATTTCCCCCAATGTCACAGGACTAGAAATTGTACAAACAAGACTTCTCTGCAGATTTAGCTAACTCTGGAATCCACATCTTTACTACATTACACTGCATTATATATTTCATAAGAAAGGAAGATTCAAAAATAAAATCATCAATATCTTTGTGTTTTGTGATATGGGAGTTAAAAGGGAACTATTTCTTTGACACCTTTTTTATAATATACCAACTTAGAAGCAACAATGTTATGGCATTAGGTACTTTAAATCTGGAAACAGATTTTAGCTGAATCTGGAGACATGCTTTTCTTTCTTTATATCTTCAACTGAGTATCAGTTCCTTTGAATAACTTCATTAGTAGAAAGAAAATGGTAGGCTATGCTCATATGACCACAAGCACTTATATTTAGTCTTTTTTATCTTCCAAAATCATTTTACGCCATTTATTCTTTTTACGTCATTATTCTTTTACGCCATTCATTTCATTTATTCTTCAGACTCTTATGTGAGGTTGAAATATTTTATGTTAGGCTTCCTAACAGATGAGTCACACACACAAATGTAAGATTTGACTTCACCAAATGTACTTAAAATGAGATTCTTCAGACAAAGGAAGTCTACCAGATCAACCATAGAAAGGATCTTTCAGGAAGAGGGAAACGATATCAGGTACAGTTATATGTTGGCTGAAGCTGTCATCATCTGATGGTTTCACTGGACTGGCAGTTGATGTTCGCTGCCTATCGGACAGGAGCCTAGATGGCGCTATTGGCCAGTTGCTTCTCCAGCATGGTGACCTTAGGGTGATTGTGGCTGACTCCCGTAATTGCAAACATCCCAAAATAATCAGGAGGAAGCTGCATGGCCTGTCACTCTAGCCTCAAAAGTCACACAATGTCATGTGGGCTGCATTCTATTGATTGTAAGCAAGTTACTAATGCCAGTACCCACAGACCAAATTTCTTGAAGACAGGATTATCAAATAATTTGTAGACTTTGAAAACCACCATATAACTAATTACTGAAAGAGAAGGATTTTATAAACCAAATTAATACAAGTTAATGACACCAAGAAAAGTAAGATTTAAACAATCCAAAAGAAGGCAGGAAAGTAAAAGAATGGGCAGGGGGAGGCAACGAGAACAGGTCATAATAAAAGACAGCATATAAGTCATAAATAGTAAATCAAAAGGACTAAGGGACCTAGTGTAAAATGGAATTTGAAAATGCAAAAGAAGGGGTACCTGGGTGGCTCAGTAGGTTGAGAATCTGACTCTTGATTTCGGCTCACGTCATGATCTCATGGTTTGTGATGATCTCAAGCCCCAAGCGGGGCTCTGTGCTGACAGCGTGGAGCCTACTTGGGATTCTCCCTCTTTCTCTCTCTCTCTCACTCTCTCTCTCTCTCTCTCTGTCTCTCTTTCTCTTTCTACCCTTCCCCCCCCCATGCACATGCATACATTCTCTCTCAAATAAATAAACATTAAAAAAAGGAAAATGAAAAAGGAAAATCATGACCAAGAATATGTAGTTTGTAAGACAGACATCTAAATATACCTATACAGAAAGATTTAAAATGTAAAAAATATAGAAATAATTAGAGCATACAACAGAAAATAAAATAAAGCTGTGAAAATTATAGCTACTATTGGTCAAAGGAATCTCAAAGACAGAAAGTATTATTATAGGTAAGAAAATCTCAGTGAAAAAAGATTTAACTCACAAATAAGTCTATATAAGGCAGATTAAAATGCAAAAACTAGTTTATACAATCAACAGTCTAAAGAAGAAAAGATATATATGATCACAACAATAAATACAGAAAAAGCATTTGATAAAAACGAAACTATTCAGGATAAAAACTCTCAGCAACCTACAAGTGGAGAAGAATTTCATCAATTTGATTAAAAAACATCATCAGAAAATGTTCAGCTAACATCATCTTTAATCATGAGAAACTAGATGCTTTTCTTCTAATACTAGGAACAATGTTAAATTTTCCCTCTTACTACTCCTTTTGAACATTATACTAAAAGACCTAGCAAATACAGCATGAAAAACAAAACAATTAAAAAGTACACAGATTGGGGAAGAAGAATTAAAGTTGTTTTTGTTCACAGATGCTGTAATTATTCATGTAGAAAATTCAAAAAATCAATAAAACCTTATGGAACAAATAAATTATTACAGAAAGTTTGCAGGATCCAAATTTAGTGTACAAGTCAATTGATTTCTTATGTGCCAACAATCAACAATTGGAATTTTCAATTATAAAAAGAGCACCATTTACATTAACAACAAAGACAAAATCAAAATCAAATACTTACATTTATGGCTAACAAATTATGTACAAAATCTACATGTCAAAATCTACAAAACTGATGGAAGAAATTAGATAAAATC
This sequence comes from Prionailurus viverrinus, assembly GCF_022837055.1. Lineage (NCBI taxonomy): Eukaryota > Metazoa > Chordata > Mammalia > Carnivora > Felidae > Prionailurus > Prionailurus viverrinus. Next base: position 223,782,453 of record NC_062561.1, on the reverse strand, counting down.
TAAATACATTTTTTTTAATTCCCTGTTTATGGTAGGAGCAGTTAATTTGAATGTCATTTCTTTCTTTTTATTTTATAGATTTTGTGTAATCCTGAACTAAGTCCCAGGAAGTTATTTTATGGATATAGATAACTGATACTAAAGTTTATGTGAAATAGCAAAAGACTCAAAATAGCGAGTAAGATACTGAAAAACAAAGTTGGAGGACTGTCATCACCTGACTTCAAGATTTTGTTTAATCAAGACAGTTCTATACTGGCAAGATAATAGCCAAATAAATCAATGGAACTGGACATAGAACCCCAAAATAGACCCACACAAACATGGTCTGGTGATTTTTTTTACAAAGAAGCAAAGTCAATTCAATGGATAAAGATAGTATTTTCAAGTGTCAGGCTGGAACTACCAGACATCTACATTTTAAAAAATGAATTTGGATGCCAACCTTACCCTGTTTAAAAAAATAAATTATTCAAATTGGATCATAAGCCTAAATGTAAAATGCAAATCTGTAAACCTTCTGGAATCTAGCATAGGAGAAAATCTAAGGGATTTGGGGTTTGATGATAAGTTTTTAGGTATAACACCAAAAGCACAATCTATGAAAGAAAAAAACATAACTTAGGACTAATTAAAATTAAACTTGTCTACTCTGCAAATAGATACCGCTAATGAAATTAAAAGAGAAGTCACATACTGAGAGAAAATATTTATAAAACATGTATCTGGTAAAGGATTGGTATCAAAAATATATGAAGAATATTTATAATTCAACAACAAGAAAACAAAAAAAAAACAACTAAAAATGGACAAATGTTATAAATAGATATCGCACCAAAAAAGATATACAGATGATAAAAATAAACAATCAAAAATAGAATCAACATTCTATGTCATTAAGGAATTACAAATTGAAACAACAATGAGCTACCACTGTGCATGAAACAGAATGACTAAAATATATAAAACTAATAATATCAAATGCTGGTGAAGCTGTGGGACATCTACTGGAAGCAGTCAAGGTGTCTTTTAATAAGTCAATGGTTAACCTGTGGGACATTCAGATAATGAAATATTATTCAGTGATAAAATTAAATGAGCTATCAAGCCACAAAAAGATGTGAGCGGATATTGAAGACATAGTGGAAAGAAACTAGTCTAAATGTTATATACAGTATGATTCCAACCATATCATGTTCTTGAAAAGGCAAAAGTATAGAGACAAAAAGAACATCGGTTGCTAAGTATTCGGAAGAGAGGTAGAGAAGGATGAATATGCGAAGCTCAGAGGATCTTTAACGCTGTGAAACTACTCTGCATAGTTCCTGCATGTGGATACATGGTAGGCATTTGTGAAAACCCATAGAGCTATACAACAAAAAGAGTAAACCCTAATGGAAACTATGGGTTTCAGGTAATTATAATGCATCAGTATCGGTTTATCAGTTATAACAAATATACCACACTAATGCAAAATATTAAAAATAGGTTAACTGTATTTAGGTGGAAGTTGCAGATGGCGTATATGGGACCTCTCTGTACTATCTGTTGAAGTTTTCTGTAAACCTGCTCTAAAAAAGTGTGTTCATTTTTTTTTTTTTAAATTAGAATCAACTGTCCATGTGAACACATTCCTAGGGCCTCTCCCGAGACTTTGAAAGAAGCAGTTCTGTGAAGTCCAATACATGTAGAAAATCTCCTTCTGACTCTGCCTCCTAAGTCCTCATAGCATTCATGACACTTCCAAGAAAGTAGTGGCAAAGACATTACGGTTCCATTTTGTCCCTCGTAGCTGGCAAGAACTCCAGACATATAAGCCAAAGAGATGATTGAAAGAATAGATGACCAGTTAAATGAATGAAAAAAATCAAATATTGGGGGAATTTACTTTTTCTTTCCGTTGTGGCCACCATAATCTTGTTTCAATGCCACAGTCATACCAAATTACTTACCATTTCCTATTCTCATCCTTATTACTTTTCTGACGTTCCCACCTCAGTCCTGTTGTCTAGGCTGTACACGTTCTCAGCTCACCTCAAATAGCCACATTGCCACTTGTTCCCTGTTCCAGTGCTCCCATAGTCATAATTGTTCCAAGTTCTAATACATCCTTTCAGCAGGGTAATGTAATTATGTTATTGTCTCTGTCTCCTATGGAATTGTGAGCTGATCAAGACGTATACAAAATCTTATTTATGATGGTTTACATGTTTTCATAGTGTCTGATTGAGTTTTAAATTAATTCTTGGTACTGTGAATAAACTGATGAATGTTGCTGCTTTTGCATGAATCATATCGTAGAAAATCTCTGCCTACCCACTTTAATACAAGTAGTCAATTGCGAAAAAGCTTAAGGCAATAGGCAGACTTTGCAGTGAAGTAAACAAGATATAATTGTCAAAAGGCAAAATCATGTAATTGTGCACAAGTTTTATATATTTTTTTAAAAATATCACTTTGGTTGCATGCTTATTTACTTTATGACCTTGGAAAGTGAATATAATCACTCTCTGTTTTCCCTGTAAAGGAGAATAATATATTTTCCACTTAGTTGTTGGGAAAGTAAGTGAGGTAACCAAATGTAAAAGACTGAACAATGCCTGGTTCACAGGAAGTATTCAAAAGATGTCAGATCTTTTCAACTTTTTTTTTCTAAGGCTTAGAAACAAAGGGCCTAATCTTGGCTCCGCCATTTGCAAATGGTTGATCTTGAATGATTTATATTTCTGATCCTTAGTTTTTGTCATCTACAAAAGAATCATAATGTCAGCATATGGATGCTATGAGTATTAAATTAAATAGCATATGTAAAGTGCTTAGCAGAATTCCTATAATATATAATGGTCAACAAAGTTTAACCAGTTTAATATAAAAAGATGTTAACAAAATCTAGTTGGGCTGTGGTCCTAAAGAGAGCAATTAAGTAGAAACTGCAGTGCTGAACCAGTGATCAGTGGGCTTTGTAAAGTTGCCATGGCTAGCATTCGTCCATCTTTCAAAACTCTATACAAGAGTTCTGGTTGAAGATAATGAGGAGCAGAGGAATTTAGTGCAGAGATTTTCAGTGTATTTGCAATTCTCTCCAGGTTTTGGAGGCGAGAAAGACAAGAAGGGATCCCAAGATTGCACTTTAACTCGGTGGAGAGACACTCAAAGAAAGTATTTGGAGAAGCTGACATGGGTGTCCTAGAGATTGATGGATGTGGGAAAGCCATACCTGACTTCTCATCCAGTAAATCTAAGGATAGAATTCCTTCTTCCCTGGGGCAAGTAAAGCGTAGGTTTCCCTAGGAGTCGGCTGTGCTGCCACTGATGGAGAAACAAATGTCTGTTCCTTTGGAAACCAGCATATATGGAGAGAAAGGTTAATAAAGAGGGAGAGAAAGGACTGTGTCCCGGAAGACAGCCTGAAGACAGGATGAGACCCCAACTGTCAGAGGGGACTACAAGAACCATGACAAGGCACTAGCCTGAAGCAATGCTAGAACCAAAATAACTGCGACAAATGATGTCCTTGCATGTATTGTCCAAGGAGTTTGTTTAAGTGCCAACACTGGCAGCTCGGATGATAAGAAAACCAGTCACATTAAATTGTAGCTTTTTTTATGTTCCTACTCTTCCCCCAAGCTTAAAAAATTGAGCCAGGGCTAAATTGGATGAGAGTTTACAATATTCAGTATTTACCCTGGACTAAACTGGACTTATTTCAGACTAGTATTGACTTATTTAAAACCCAAACAAATAGAACATTTATGTAATCATTGTAAATAACTGACAAAGCTAAGGAGCCCATTTTTTTATGTCATGCAGAAGTGTAAAAAGAACAAATTGTCAAAGCAGAAATAATAAAATTGGTTATTAAATTCACACACTATTGCATCCATGTCATTCAATGAACCCATTATTTGTGTCAGCGATACATCATAGGTATTATAAGTGATGTACAAAACAATAGATGCTTCTTTTGAGTTCTACTCCTATAAAGAGAATATTTAAATCAATAAATATGCTTAATTCTAAATGTCTCACTATGTTTCCATTTTACTTTTCTTGTAGAAATCTTACTAAGGTTGGATGAGTTATGCAACGATTGGAATCATAAATCACACGGCAACGAAGATAGAGTCCATCAATCCTGAAATGGCTAGATCTACAACAAGAAGGTGGTCATTACACTGAAATGTTTATTTGAGAATCCTATTTTGGTTTAATTAAAAAGAAAAGGAGACAGAGATATAAAGATGGGGAGAGGAGGAAGTTAATATAAACATGGGTGGTTTGACCAAAATTCAGATCCTAGATAACATAAACTACAAATGGCTTTACTGTTCTTAGAGCCTCAATGTCCTTCCAATCTTGTTTTCTGGTTGCCAGCTTTCTCAAAGAATTGTGTGTTCATTGACGGTGTGTGTATGTGTATGTGTGTGTGTGTGTGGGGGGGTGTTAGAGAGAGAGAGACAATAAATACACGTGTGTATGTATGTGTGAATATGTGTTCTTGGTGGAAGTCGGGGTGTTGGTGGTAGTGGCATTATGTGTGTATTTGTGTTTGAGCTGAGTTTGGACTTTTTTGGGGGGTGGTTATTATGAAAGGAAGTATCCATCCCCTTGAGAGTTACTGACATACAAATTATGTGGGGTCTTCTCATAGCGTAAGTTTAACCGAACAGCATCTGGTCCTAGTGGCTATTTGGGAAAGTTCATCTGCTGCATAGGAAAAGAGGCATTCATTTGAAAACATGAGTCATGTAGCTATTCCTAGTCCTTTTATGTGCTTCTGCCATCCAAACCACTGCCGGCACACGTCTCAGAAAAAGAATCATCGCTGCCTATAATTACACATTTAATATACTGACTCATGAGAAGTTTTTGGACATTCAAGGCATCAGTGAGTCAATTATATTTCTAATCTTTATAACTCTACTAAAGCAGTGCTGCTGAGCGTCATTACTTTTGATTAATAGCAAAGCATAATTATTAGAAGAAAACGCCTATATTTCTCTTTGATTTTTAACTGCATGCACATATGCCAATTGCTAGAGAGAGTTTAATTCAGCTGGACATTTGGGACATGTGAGCTGCATTTTTACAGCTGCTCCAGACTGAAAAATCTCAATGTCTGTATTTTCAACATACGTAGCCAGGCAACAAAGATGACGATTTACCGCTGGCAACCCTCCTGAACTTTCCTTCTTTCCTTGTGCCTTAATGAAATGATGGATCTTAGTATACTCTATAAGTACCAGGAGTTTCAGTTCCCATAACTAAGCCTTTTGGAAGGAAATTGTTTTTATTTTAATTTCAAGTTCCACATTTTCTGTACCCAGAAATTTGCCAAAATAAACTTGGGGGGAAATTGTGACTCTCTACCATATTGTCTCCATCCCCCAAACTGATGACATTTAGTTTCTATGGCATCATCCAATTCTCATTTGTATTGAAATGATCTACTACTGACTTTGTAATAGCAAATGAGGCTTGCAGAAAACTCCAACCAGAGAGTCATGTTCTTCTGTAAATGCGATAATTGTCCCCATTTGACTACTGATTCATTTGGCCTTCATATGGGTAATTAAGAATCACAGAACTGTGGTAATCACCTAACCGCATGGTATGCTGAACATTTGCAACATCCTGTTTAAAGCACACCAATTAAATACGTTCTGCAAAGCCTTTTTCTTTTTTTTTTTTAAATCAAAAGGTAATTTCTTTTTTTTTATATTTACGCTTGAAGGATGAAGGCAGCTACTATATTGTTCCTTGATCAAATATTTTAATCAGTCATAATGTGGTGCCATGTTAATTAATATTGAGTTGTGCCACATTTTACTATAATGTATGTGGAAACTTCCTCTAGTTGCTTATGTAGAAACTCCAGAATTCCAGATATCGATCTTCATTTTGATACAGTACAAAGAAGATTTTACTTTATATTAGATGATTGTTTTACAAGACTGCCTGAAGAAAAAGAAAAGGATAAAGGATGTTCATAAAGGATAAAATGATTCAAGAATTCAATTGTGTAGGCAACACTACTTTTCTAAGAGATTCTATTTGATTAGTTGGTTAAATTGATTTTGATACTGTTTCAGTTTTCATTTATGTTAAAATAATGTAACATAACCTAAAGTTGAATTATATGAATGCTTTGCATTTGCATGAAACGATATTTGCAGACTTCAGCATTTCGCTCTATTCATACATTAATAATATTGCATTTATTCCAAAACCCTAAATCTGCATTTTAAGAAGGCAAATAAATGGGGAGGGGGGAGAAGCAAAGGGTGATTTGATAAACACTGTTCAATCTCTTAACTTCCTGCCAAAGTATCTGTGATTTTCTTTCCTCTTTTCACATATGCAGAGAGCAACAATGAGGTCAGGAATGATGATTTTCTCCAACAGCTCCAGGGAATAAATTCTGATGGCTTTCAGAGTTTAATTCCACTCGCCTTTATCTGTTATTAGTTTAGGGTTGATAAAATGGCCAAATTCTAGCCACGGAGACATCAAAAGATACCTTATATGGGGCTTCTGGGAAAGATTATAATAACTTAATTAAAACAAACATAGATAAACATAAATACAAGACCGCTTTGGGACAGGGGATGCTGTCTTATGAAGACAGGAGCAGAAGCAGCTTTATTGGAACAATGTTAACTCCGGAGAGTTAACCCAAGAAAACTGCAAGAATTTAAACTCCTTCATTATTGAGCAATTGAAGTGAATACACTGGAACTACCTTCCACCAGAACTTGTATGCAGTGGGAAAATCAACATCTTTAATGATGATCATATTTTAGGTGAGTATGTTATTCTTTGTAGACAAAAGTAATAAGCGAAAAGTCAGAGATATCATGGAAATGTAGGACATAGTCTCTGGATTAGAGAGAATTTTCACTGATTCTGCCCCTAGCCTCTCTCTGTATCTCAGAGAGGGTAGTGGTTTATCTAATTCATATACTCGGTGGGGGGTGGGGACCTATAAATGACCAATTCATTTCCACATTTTTCCTATTGGGAAGAAGGTACCACATAAGGGGAATTTTCCAGTTCATCCTGCCATTGGGTGGGTGAAGCTGTCTTGTCCTGAGGTCCAGATTCCGGAAGTGCTTTTAGGCTCTCATACTCCAATGACATACTGCTCTATTTATTGTTGGATATTTTGACCTCATCTACCCTTCCTTTTTTCATCTGTCAATTAGTTTAGAACCTGGGTAGGGAACCAGGGTGTTTTTATTGGTGCTTTGTCAGTAGCAACAATAGGTGAGGTCAACGATTAAAAATAAAATAAGACGCCTTCGGTGTAATTTTTGCAATCTACTTGGAACATACATGTGGATTTCTTAAGTGATGACATTGAAGAAACAGTTTCTCCCCAATATCCAATACTCCACCCAAGTTCCATGAGAACACAGAATTTTCTCACTTATCTGGCTTAGTTTTTCAGATTCATTTTTTTTTCTTTTCCCTCATTGTCATCCTCTTATATATCACAAAACCTGTCTCTTTTATCTTAAAATGTTCTTTGAGGATTTCCTTCTCCTCTTTCACCTCAAGTGCTGTTTTCTAGTTTTATCATGTAAGCTACCGCAGCCCACTCCTGTATCCATTCAAATAAATAAGAAATCTTGGAAGTAAATTCTTAAGCAGTGACTACTAATCTTTATTTACCAGTAGCTAGTTGTATGATTTTCATGTTTAAGCCCATGATTTCTTCTGACTCAGATACCAGCCTCCTTTCCTAACCCTATCTTATATTTTGTTCCAAGAGTACCCTGTGTAGACTTCTTTAATATTACCCTCTACAATTAAATGGAATTTTGTTTTCATTGTATTTAAGACTCTTAAGGATGTGGATAACATACTATTTGACTTCGTATTTCTAGCATCTGTTGCAGTGTTTAACCTGTAATGTGTTCAACAATTAGTTCCTAAACTGGTACATACAATTGAATCTTTATGAATCTCCTATATCTTTAATTAAAAGGAATATAAATATCTATTCTATATCCTGTTATCACTACATTTCCAATGATATAACTCAATGGTAAAATAGACAATAAAGACAAAATTTGGCCTCAGCATAAGGGGAATCATATCCAATATGAGAAAGAAAGAGATTATATATATATATATATATATATATATATATATATATAAATGTACACAGAAATAAGTTCTTTATTGGTCATTGTTCTTAAGTAGATTGCCAAATGGCAAGTATTTGACAGAGTACTTCAAATAAGTTTTTCACAAATTTGTCATTAGTTCTTAAAGATTGGGTGAAGCTGAAAGTTTGCATTTATTTTTGTATTCTGAGTTGTGCCATATTTCAAAATTTCTTATAGAATTGCTTAGGGTAGGGATCATGGATATCAATATTTTTTATGTTCCCATGGTGATTCTGATGTGCAGGAATGTTCTGGCACCACTCTTCCCATCAAATGAATACTCATATTTTTATATTGGTACATTTCAGGTAAATAGGAAATGACAGTGCTCCAAATCCAATTTCATTAAAAATATATCATCTTTTAGAACTGTCAGTGGTAGTAGGTGGGAGAATTGGAATCAAAAAGTCAGAATCCCAATTAAGGCTTTTTCATTGTCACGATCCCCATATATCCAACAGAATTGCTATGAGGATCACCTAAGATAACTTGACAGTACTTTTAAAATTCTGAACTTTTATTGCTAGTTGTTTTTTTTTAATATTTCAAAGTAATGCTTCCAGCGTTAGGGTATTTCGTTATTTAATCCCTTACCCCCAGGAATGATAGCATAGAGCTAAATGCTAAAACAGTTGTTGTCAGAAGGACCCAACACTCAGGAACCTTTACTGTTTCCAGATCTAGGACCTAAGAAAGAAATTTTATCTCAGTGACTTTCAACTGTCTTATCCACAGAAGAACTATGAAACCAATCACAAGGCTATCATTATGAGATGGCATCATATGTTTAAACTATTTGACTATTTGCCTGATAGGCAATGAATGCTTGTAATTAGTAAATAGTATTCTTTAAAGCTGATATTGTTGATAAATCATGTTTGAAAATCCTCAAATCCACTTTATCTTCCTTTTTTGTGCTGTTCTCAATTTTTTTTTGAGAGAGCTCGCAAGCAGAGAAGAGGGGCAAAGGGAGAGGGAGAGAGAAAGAGAAAGACAGAGAGAGGGAGAAAATCTTCAGCAGCCTCCACTCTCAGCACAGAGCCCCACACGGGGCTCAGTTCCACAACCAGAGGATGACCTGAGCCAAAATCAAAAGTCGCTTGTTCAACCCACTGAACCACCCAGGCACCCCATTCTCAGCTTATTGATAATCATTTTTATAGCGAGAACTGTCCTTGTGGCTTTGTCTTTAAAACATAACTGTAAGGTATTGAGAATCAGCTGTTCTTTTATTATTCATTTATTTTTAAGTAATCTCAACACCCAACATAGAGCTTAAACTCACTATCCCAGATCAAGAGTCACATGCTCTACCAACTCAGTCAGCCAGGCACCTGCCCTCCTTGTGGTTCTTATTATGATTGCAAGATACCCTCAGCAATAACCATCAGGAAACTGAAAGAAAAAAAAAAGGTTTATTACTTACAAATCCTGGAATTTATACCTGGGGTCATACAGGATGTCACAGATAAACAGAAAGAGAAAAAGGAATAAAGACTTGGAATTCTGACTTTATGGGGTTTGAGGATTTTATTGCCAGGTTTCTTGGCAGGGATTTAAAGCATGGGAGGTAAAACAACAACAACAACAACAACAACAGCAACAACAACAAAAACACAAATGGCCCAAAGGGTCAGTTATCAAAATTAACCAGGATCTCTAAAACAAAGGAACCTCAGTGGACAGAGGTGGCCTGACCTTTTATCTAGGCAGTGGTGGGCCATGTGTTTATTCAGATAGCCATCTTGGAAAACTTAAGTCATCATTTGCATTACAAAAAAGAAAAAAAAAGGAAGAAACACCTTCAGAACTTACTTTATCTAAACCCATCTGCTGAACATTTCCAACAGGAATCTTAAGTTTTAGCCCATTGAATTTCACAATTAACCCTACCAATGGACATACTCATTTGGATCTTAATCTCTTTAGTGTTTTTGTTTTTGTTTTTGTTTTTAAAGTTGCTTTTTTCCCACTACATCTATTAACAACCAAATGCCTTAGAAATCCACCTGCTCAATATGTAATCAGTCGGTGCCTTCTTAAATTTGTTATCAAATATATATTGACTATGTATTATGTACCAACCTTTCTGTGATAAGCACTTGTATTAAAGCAGTTAGTAAAACAGAAGTGGTAGTTATACTCACTTAAATATGGGAGAAAAATGATGGCATAAAATTGCAAACACAGAAAAAAGCAGGTCAAGAGTGGAGCATATTATGTTGGGGGAATGGGGGCATGGAGGGTGGCAATCCTGATATGTGCTTCTGGAATGGGCACTCTGAAAACTGAATGCAGAGGGGGAATCAACCATGTAAAGAAAATAGTCCTTGAAGTAAAGGGAAACAAGAGGGAAAGGCAAGCTTACAGAATCACTTTGTGACTGAGTGAATACCTCAAGTAAGAGGGCCACTTGGGCCAGCAGAAAGTGGGACCTCAAGAACGAGCAGGTTAGTAGCTAGATCATGTTGAGGTTATTACTTGTGAAGAATGTCACAGTATCTTTATAAGTTAAATGATAAGGCACTGATAAGTGTAAATATTGAAGAGACAAGTCTGGAGGCTGTCTTGTAAGTCCCAATGAGCAATGGACATGGAAGGAAATGAAAAATACATAGATATCCAGATATAGATATATTGCTACCTCTGGCGCTCTGAACTCTGACCCTTTGCATTTTTCCTGTAACAAATTTGAAATAACCGTTGTCCAAAATTCACAATGTCTGTTGAAAACATGCTATAGTGAATTTGAATTTTCAGGTTTTATGGACTGAATGTTTGTTTTCCCCAAAAATGTATGGGTTGAGGATGCAACCCTAAAGTCAACTCAGGGATCATCAAGACTACCAATTCCACCACAGACCCAGGGCCAGTGCTATTTCCTCCTCAGTATCCAGGGCTGGGGCCACCTGTTTCCGTGGCCTGGGAAGATCCAGTCCAGTGTCACAGAGAAAGGCTGCCTTCACAGGCCACTGCATGCGCAGGACCCTCACGGACCGCGGAAGTGTCACAGAAATGCTGCAGAGCTGAAAGAGTGACATTACTCCTCCAGTCGGTTTGCCTAGAGTGCTAATGGCCAAACCAAAGAGGATTATTCTCCAGCCTTAAAATCTAATGGAATTTGCCTTACTCATGTTTGGATTTGTGGGAGACAGGTCACCTTTGTTTTCTTTCCGGTTTCTCCCTGTTGAAATGGGAATGCCCATGCTTTTCTCGTCCTACCATTGTATCATAGAAGCTCACAACTTCTCTGGTTTCATAGATATATAGGAATTTTGCCTCAGGTGAATCAGATCATGAGTCTCTTGCATATCTCATTTAGATGACATTTTTTAGATGAGACTTCAGAGTGTAAAATTTAGAGTTGACATGGGGCATGTGGGTGGCTCAGTCAGTTGAGCATCTGACTTCAGCTGAAGTCATGATCTCGTGGTTCATGTGCTGACAGCTCAGAGCCTAGAGTTTGCTTCGCATTCTGTGTCTCCCTCTCTCTCTGCCCCTCCCCTGCTCACGCACTCTCTGCCTCTCTCTCTCAAAGATAAATAAATATTTTTTAAAAAAATTAGAGTTGATGCTGGAATGAGTTAAAACTTTGGAGCTGTTGGAACAAGAATAATGCATTTTGCATGTGAGGGTATGAATTTTGGTGAGCCAGGGGAGAAATGTCCTGGACTAAATGTTTGCGTCTTGCAAAGTTCATATGCTGGAGCTCTAACCCGCAATGTGACTATACTTGAGGATAGGGCCTTTGTGGAGGTAATAAGGTTAAATGAGGTCATAAGGGTGGAACCATAATCCCATAGGACTGGAGATTATGAGAAGAGGAATAGAGATCAGGACTGACTGTCTTTCCATGTGCACACAAGGTGTGTGAGGACACAATGAGAAGGTGGTCATCTATAAGCCAGGATGAAGGCTTTCACCAGAAACCAAGCCCACTGGAACCCTGATCTCAGATTTCCAGTCTCTATCTATGAAAGAATAAATTTCTGTTGTTCAAACTACACAGTTAATGGTCATCAAAACATCTAGTTGTGTACATGTTTGGGGGAAACTATGTAGACAGCTCTGCACACAGAGTGCTACTATCCTCCCCATTAGAATCAATCTCATGTTTAGTTCTTAAAATAGTTTGTTCATGTGGCTATAATCTTTCCTACATTAATAAAATGTAAAAAATATCTTCTAAGCACTTGCAAGAATCAGTAAAGAAAGTAACTGAGCTGGGATGCCTGGGTGGCTCATTCGGTGAAGCATCTGACTCTTGATTTTGGGTCAGGTCATGATCTTGTGGTTCGTGGGTTCAAGCCCCATGTCAGGCTCTGTGCTGACAGGGTGGAGCCTGCTTGGGATTCTCTCTCTCCCCCTCTCTCTGCCCCTTCACTTTCTTTCTCTCTCAAAATAAATGAATAAACTTAAAAAGAAGGAAAGAAAGAAAGAAAGAAAGAAAGAAAGAAAAAGAAAGAAAGAAAGAAAGAAAGAAAGAAAAAAGAAAGCAACTGAGCCTGAGAGACATAGAGAGGCTCACACATTAGAAATAGGTTTGATAGAATAAAATACATTGAAAGAGATTAAACCTAAAAGTCTAAGGCTGGGAGTACATAAATCCCAACTACCAGAGGTGCGATGTTTCCAGAATAATGGTTATATGGATATTTTAGGGTCTTTTGCTAGCAAAATTGGTTGGGGTCTTTGAATAGGTTGGGATGGCAATTATTATCCCCTTCTTTTAAAAGGGAGAATGGAATAGAAGCCCTCATGTGACAGCATTTAACTATTCCACTTTGTGTTTCAAGGGTGCTTTTGACCCATATGATGAGAGAAAACTATATTTTGTAAATAGAATATGAAAATCTTTCTGATGGATTACATGAGGAGTTATTAATGAGAATATTTAAGAGAAAAATTTTGTAGATTTTTCTCACTTGTGTGCTTGTTTAATTTTCTACTGAGATTGAACAAACAGATGGTTCTCTGTACTGAAAACTGAGCTTTCTGAGGAAAAAATAAGTATCACTTCCTTGGGTATCATATATAATGTTTCTCTTCTTCCCCTTTGCCACTTCCATTGTTTAGGGACTTACTATATTTTATAGGTATACACTACTATTTTCATCACAACTGAGATGCCTAAATCCTAAACTTCAGTTCCTATATTATGGTTTTTGTGTCAGAATGATATTTGAATTCCAGGTCTAAAACTTCATAGCTCTATGAATTGAGAAAGCCATGTAACTGCACTGAAATTTAACTTCCTTGCATGAAATGGAATAATAATGAGCACCTTGCAGAGTTGTTAGAAGAGGATATACATAAATGCACCAATTTTAATACCTGGTGTATATTTGCAGAATTGGTTTCCACAGGAAATATATATATATATATATATATATATATATATATATATATATTTTTTTTTTTTATTCACCTATATAAATCCTGACTGCACATATCTTTCAATCTTATCTTCTTCTTAAGATAGACCTTAAGTACTCTAATTTGTAACAATTTATGCTTTTTACAGAGTATCTAGTATTTACTATCTAAATGATTCAATTTGGCTTTTAGGCATATGCTTTCTCTAGATATTTATTTGATTGGAATACAAAATTGCATACCTATATTAGTCTAAAGTTCAGTCAAAAACTAGTATTTCCCCATCACATACACACACACTGTAAATAGCTTTTCTTAAACGAATATTTATAATCTCAAATGACCAAAAGAGATGCATCATTTTATTTTCCTTTATATGCACAGAAAGACAATTGTGGACTTCAATAAAATTGTTTCCAGTCCCAAAAGGACAGCTGAGGTTAGCTATTGTGATTTCTTCAGAGATTCAAATCTTAGGCACTTGTTAAGCATGGATAACACATGTCTGTCTATGAATTATGGACCAAATCCCATGGTAAACACCAAAGACAATGCAAAATCAACATCATCATCATCATCATCATCGATGTGTAGGACCAAAAAGAAGATGACACAATTGGTGAGAACTGGGGAAAGTGTTGGCATTTCCTTCTTACTACTGTGTAGATCAGAGTAAATTTTTTTAATGTTTATTTATTTTTCAGAGACACACAGAGAGAGAGAGAGAGAGAGAGAGAGAGAGAGCCAGAGAGAGAGTACACAGGGGAGAGATAGAGAGAAAGGGAGAGAGAGAATCCCAAGCAGGCTTCAAGCTGTGAGCACAGAGCCTGATGCAGGGGTTCAAACTCATGAACCGTGAGATCATGGCCTGAGTTGAAATTAAAAGTCGTGCGTTCAACCAAGTAAACCACCCAGGTGCCACTCTTCTAATGCTCTATTTTTAATATTTGAACTAACACTGCTAATTTTTAAAGGGTTCTTTTTTTTTTAAATGGGTGTTATGTAAAATTGGTTGATTAATGATGATATTATCAACCATGCAGTTCTTTTTTTTTCAAGTTTATTATTTTGAGAGAGAAAGAGCAAGAGCGAGCTGAGGAGGGGCAGAGAGAGAGGGAGAGAGACTGAATCCCAAGCAGGCTCTGCACTGTCAGCACAGAGCCCCAGGCAGCACTAGAACTCACAAACCCTGAGACCACAACCTGAGCCCAAATCAAGAGTCTGATGCTTAATGGACTGAGCCGCCCAGGCGAATTTTAACCTCCATTCATCTCAGCCTTCAAGAAACATAGTTCAGGTGAAGAAACAGAAGTGGCACACAGTGAAAATTAAACAAAGGGCCCTACAAACATCAAGTTTGCAGTATCTCATGGAAAGGAGGCCAGCAATTCTTCCTCAGTAGCTTCTTATCATTATCCATAATGGAAAATAATAAACAAGCAAACAAACCAATAAAAACCCCAGAACCACATTCTGGTGTCTTACTACAATATATCACTGGTAGGTTTTCTTTTCATCAGAACCTGTTCCGAAACAGGAAACAAAAAACTTGGGAGGAAGAAACGCTTCTATTACTTCTAAACTTGGTCATAATTATTTTCTTGTAACAATTATTATTTTTCCTAGCAGGAGGCAACCAGCATACACACTATTTTTATGTGTTTTCATCCAGGCTTTTTTTTCCCCCAAGCATATAGTTTATTTTTATTTTGAAACACTACGTGTATACTTTTACATTTTCCAGATTTCTTGTGCAATTTTTTAAATTTTTTTTAACGTTTATTTATTTTTGAGACAGAGAGAGACAGAGCATGAAAGGGGGAGGGTCAGAGAGAGAGAGACACACACAGAATCTGAAACAGGCTCCAGGCTCTGAGCAGTCAGCACAGAGCCCGACGCAGGGCTTGAACTCACGAACCGCGAGATCATGACCTGAGCCGAAGTCGGACGCTTAACCAACTGAGCCACCCAGGCGCCCCTGCTTGTGCAATTTTAATAAAATTACTTTCTATGTGTTTCTTTTATTTTGTAAACATTATATAAGTAATTCATAATAAAATACAAAGCACATTATACAATAAAATTATAAAAAAACTGAGAATTTCAGAATATTTTTTGAAATATCTCTTTACAAGTGGAAGGAAAGGTTACGTTCATTGTTTAACAGTTTTTCTTACATGTTCTCCCAAATTATATTTTGCTAAATGCTTTATAACAACTTAGACTCCATACAAAGTATAATAGAGCATCTGTTATTGTACTTTTAATATATTTACTAATCCCATAAGTGAGATATGATATTTTATTGAATACTAGCAAACATAAAATATTCCTTTATTTTACATTTTATTTTATTTTGTATTTTATTTTATGTGATTTTATTTTATTTTATTTTATTTAAAGTTTATCTTCAGAGAGAGAGAGCATAAGCAGGGGAGGGGCAGTGAGATATGTAGAGAAAGAATCCCAAATAGGCTCTCCCACTGTTAGTGCAGAAGAGCTCGGCACTGGGCTGAAACTCACAAACTGTGAGATCATGACCTGAGCAGAAATCAAGAGTCTGAAACTTAACACACTGAGCCGCCAAGCGCCCCTCTGTATTTAAATCAATTATGTTTCTATGAGCTCTTCCTTGCTTTTCTTTTGGGATCATCATGCTTTTCTTAACCACGAAAGGGCATGATTTAATCTTAGTCACATTTCTTATTTGTTGACACGCCGTTATATTCTTACAGTTGACACAGATATTTTAAGTTATACATTTAAATGCCTTACTCTTTCTTTTTATATTTATTGTATTTTAAAAACGTCATCTATGTATTCTTTTTTTGTTGTTCTATTTTTTTTCCAGGGGAAAGCACGAACGCAGTCCCCCACTACCCCAAATTATGCAGTCGGGTTTCCCACATTTGGGGAAATCGCAGGGGTCAGCACATCCGGAGTGCAGTGGATAAGCCTTGCCCTAGGAAAACCACCTTCGTGATCATGGTATCTCCCCTGCCAGGTAAGTATTTTGTTGTTCTATTTTTAATCCACCCAACAACAAGCTGTCTTTAAAATACCTAAAACAATCATATAAACTACTAACCCGGGTGTTTAATTTATAAAATGTTTTGTGAAAGCGTATGTGAATATGTGTGTATGTGTGTGTACTCATAGTATAATTCAAGTGGCGTTTTGACATATTGCATATAATATCATGCTTTGAAACAAAAATAAATAACCAAAATTCTAAGTAAATTACTCTATTAAATTTATCTTGGAATAAAATTATTATAACATGTTCAAATATCAGTGTGGTTATTGAAAAGAAATAATATGCATATTATTTGATCAATATTTACCACTTCTAAGAATTTACTTGAGAAAATAATATAGTAATTGTTCAAAACTCCTCATCTTTATAATTCATAAATGGCTGAACATGTTTGCAACCATTTTAAATATAACAACAAAAAATACATACCAATATACATGTAATTAAATAAAGTAACATGATCATATTAATAAATACTAGGGGTGCCTAGTTAGCTCAGTTGGTTAAGCATCCAACTTTTGGTTTCAGCACAGGTCATGATCTCACAGTTCATAGGTTCAAGCCTTGTGTTGGGCTCCCCACTGCTGGTGTGGAGCCTGCTTGGGATTCTCTCTCTCTGTCTCTCTCTGCCCCTCTCCCACTCACACTCTTTCTCTCAGAATAAAGAAATAATGAAACTTAAAAAAAAGAAACACTACTCAACTATTAAAACATATTTAGATAAATTGATATTCATATAATAATTATAATAATACCCAATATTTATATGATACTTACTATACAATAGTCATGGTTCTAAGTACTTTACTTACTATAACTTGTTTAATCCTAACAACAGTAAAAAGTAAGACTCTTTTATCACCAAGATTATACTGCTTCTAGAATCCAGGATTCTAATCCAAGGTCTTTGATTCCAGAGTCCAGGGTCTTAACCCCTTTAATGCACTGAGAAAAATCAAGTTAAATTAAAATACCTGTGTTGTAGTTATATTTTTGCTTGGAAAAAATAAGTAAGAAAATAGCATACACAACCAAATTTAGACTATGTATATATAGTATAGAGAGGAGAAGAAGAAGAAGAAGAAGAAGAAGAAGAAGGAGGAGGAGGAGGGGGAGGAGGAGAAGGGCAAGGAGGAGGAGGGAGAAGGAGGGGGAGTAAAAGGGGGAAGGGTAGGAGGGGGAGAGAGAGGATTCATGAGGAAATTAAAAGAAAATAATAATGTTTGTTTATTTTTGAGTGGGGGAGGGGCAGAGAGAGGGGGGAACACAGAATACAAAGCAGACTCCAGTCTCCAAGCTGTCAATGCAGAGTCCGATGTGGGGCTCAAACTCATGAGCCATGAGATCTTGACCTGAGCCGAAGTTGGACCCTTACCTAACTGAGCCACTAGGTGCCCCATGAGTAAAGTGTTATTTAAAGTTTTAAAAAATGTTCACCAAAAATTAATGGTATAGACATATGGATGGTGGAATTTATACTTATTTTTTTCTTTATATTTATCTGTCCTAATGAAATTGTGGACAACTATCCCATTAAGTGCAGCTGGACCAATTTAAAACCCACAAACATATCATGTGGATAGGAATAGTTCCAGACACAGAAAAGAAAGGAAGGATTCTCCAAGAGGAAATTTAGCCACAGGATTCAGAAACACTGACTGCAAACTTGTGATAATGTTTTTCAAACACTAGATAGTGGCCTAGATAGAATTTCAAGTTCCTCTGAGGATAAGGCTAAGGCAGCCTAAAGTTTGTATGAAAAGTTTTATAAGTTTCTACTTCATGTGATTTGTTTTGCCTCACTGTTGTGAGCTGAGTTGTGTCCCTGACAGATTCATATGTGGAAGTCCCAATACCCAGCACTTCCAAATATAATTGTGATGGTTAATTTTATGTGTCACTTGACTGGCGTAAAGGATGCCCAAACAGGTAGTAAAACATTACTCTTGGGGGAATCTGTGAAGGTGTTTCTAGAAGAGATTAGCATTTGAGTCAGTAGACTAAGTAAAGACAATCTCCCTCACCAAAGTACTAAGGCATCATCCAATCTATTGAGGTCTGAATAGAAGAAAAAGGCAGACAAAAAGTGAATTTGCTCTTTGATTGAGCTGTGACATCCATCTTCTCCTGCCCTTGAACATCAGCTCCCCTGGTTCTTTTGCCTTAGAACCTGGACTAAATTACACCATCAGCTTTCCTGAGTTTCAAGCTTGCAGCTGGCAGGTCATGTGACTTCTCAGCCTCCATAATCACTTTCTATAAAATCCTTCATGATCTCTCTCTCTCCCTCCCTCTCTTTATCCCCTTAGTTCTGTTTCTCTGGAGAACCCTGACTAATATAGTGACCATAACTATATTTAGAGATAAGGTCTTTAAATATGTGACTAAGTGAAAATGAAGGCATTATGGTGGAGCCCAAGGCCTTTACGACCAGTATCCTTATAAAAAGAGGAAGACATTGGTATTAGAGTGGCAGTTGGTTAGTTTCTAACAGGACACCTGGAGGTCAACAACAAGGAGGATGTTATGACCAGCTATCTGGAAAGTCAGAGGTCTGTCCTGCCAACACTCTACAAAAAGCCAAATCAAATTATAC
Source organism: Prionailurus viverrinus (assembly GCF_022837055.1). NCBI lineage: Eukaryota > Metazoa > Chordata > Mammalia > Carnivora > Felidae > Prionailurus > Prionailurus viverrinus. The sequence continues at coordinate 223,763,270 of NC_062561.1, read as the reverse complement.
AGGCCCTAAATGGTGGGTGCCATGACAGGAAATCCCTGACCAAATAAGGAAGAAAAAGCATGAAACTTTGCATCTCCAATTCAAGCAATAAATATTCACCTTCTAATTAACAACTCTCAATAAAAGTTAGGAACTCAACTCCTATGGTGCACAGCTCGCTCGCTCACTCTCTGTCTCTCAAGTTCACTCACTCCCAAATCTCTAGAGTATTCTTTTGCTTTAATAAACTTTCACACTTGTCTTCCCTCCACCCCTCATCTCTCTCTCTCTCACTGTCTCTGTCTCTGTTCCTACCTCACCTGCTTGCGAGCTCTTGGTCTCTCCCTCAAAAATAAAAATCAAAAAATAAAAATAAATAAAAATAAATAAATAAATGAACTAAAATAAACTGTCCCACTTGTTTCACTAGTCCACTGTGTTGCACATCTGTCTTTGATTTTTTTCTGGTGATAAGACCAAGAACCTTCAGCAACACCTTTGGGATGTTCTGGATGGAGGCCCCAGGGCAACACAGGGAGATGCTCCCACAGGGAAGACCATGTGAAGAGGCCCCATGAAGGCTGCCATCTTTGAGCCAAGGAGAGAGACCTCAGAAGAACGCAACCCTACTGGCACCTTGATCTTCAACTTCCTGCCTCTGAACTGTTAAAAAATAAATTTTTTGGGGGGCGCCTGGGTGGCTCAGCTGGTTAGGTATCTGACTTCAGCTCAGGTCATAATCTCATGGTTTGTGAGTTCAAGCCCCACATCGGACTCTGCTGTCAGTACGGAGTCCACTTCAGATCCCCTGTACTCCTCTCTCTCTGCCCGCCCCCAGCTTGTTCTCTTTCTCAAAGTAAATATATACACTTAAACAAAATGAAAACTAAAAATTCCTGTCATTTGAGTCACTCTGTGTGTGGTCTTTTGTTATAACAGCCATAGCAAATTAATACACCCATGGAGTTCATGTTACTTGAGGGAACTTCTTCTCATAAGTGCCATAGAAAACGATACTGGATTAAGAACATACTACAAATATTAGTTGATTGACTTTAGTTCTAGAGGAATAGTTCTCAGTTACAGTCTCCAGAACAGCATCATCAGTATCATCTGGAAACTTTTTAGAAATGCATATTTTTGAGCCTCAAGACACTATAGAATCAGAAACCCTGGGAATGGGCTGGAACAATCTGTTCAACAAGCCCTCTGGGTGATATGAGACACTTTAGAGTTTGAGAACAAGTGTTTCAAATGTTCCAAACTAGGGACCAGGCATGTGACATCCATGAGTGATGCAGCCCAGGTGTAAGTCAGCAGGAAAAGTCTGGCATCTGTCATCTTAGCACACTAGTGACGCACACATCTCCACTGAGGTCATGGCCAGATATTCCAACGAGCTAAGATGAAATGGTCTTTATTTTTCTAAGGTATACAAGCAAAATAGATGTGTAGATGGATACTTCATGATTTTTCAACAGTGGTGGCCAATTCTAATAACTGTTGCCTGAGCAAACAAAACAGGCTTACAGGACCTTTCCATCCTGTGGTAACCTTTCATTAAAGTCAAGGGGTTTGGAGGAGGGGAGGGTGAGAAAACATTTGTTTCCGTTTCGCCTATAAGACGTTCTTGCTACTAGATTCAAAGAGAGGAAGAAGAAATTGAAAAAAAAATTAGCTTTTTGTTTCTGTTAACGATTTTTATGTGTGTTGTAGTCGAGATTTAAATATACTGGGTGCATATAAGCCCTCACTCTGCAGATACACACTTAGAGTTTGCACTGGTTTTTGTCCAGTGCTCTGATTATCCCAGGGCAGAGCCTGGATTTGGCTCATTTTCAGTCGAGGCAGGCATGTCTTTAGCAGTGTGTCTCAGGTGGGCTGAGGTCTGTTTTCAGAGCCCATGACCCACAGAGTGACACTCCCCCTGCCATCTGTGACTTGTACATGGGGATTTAAAGACGGAGATGTGCTGACTGGGGCAGTGTCGGCTCCGCTGACCATCTGCTACAGGTGCTGGAAGCAGCGCTGGTCATATTCAATCTTCGAGTGAAAGTCTGAATTAGCTGGCATGAGTTTCTTACTGAATAGCTGGGCCCCCTGTTTGAATACCGCTTTCTAGTGCAGGACCAAACCTGGTTTTCTGGACGCCGTTGTTTGCTTGCTGGAAGGAATTTGTTGGGCACCTTTTCAAGATGAATGTAGAGAGGGAAGAATGAAAGTGTTATTAAGTCCTTAAGGCTCACAAAGTAGGAACATTTCCAGGTATCCTAAACAACTTGTCTCTGCCCCGATCTGCACCCCTATTCCCATCCCAGAGCTATAGCTGAGGGCTTGAAGATGATGTTTTCTGCTAAAAACACTACTATCATCATTGGTTACTGGAAGAACATAACGTGAAGTCACTTTACGGAAATGATATTGGGGCGCCTGGGTGGCTCAGTCGGTTGGACGTCCGACTTTGGCTCAGGCCATGATCTCGCGGTTCGTGGGTTCGAGCCCCGTGTCGGGCTCTGTGCTGACAGCTCGGAGCCTGGAACCTGGAGTCTGGAGCCTGGAGCCTGGAGCCTGTTTCTGCTTCTGCTTCTGTGTCCCCCTCTTTCTCCATCCCACCCCTACTTGTGCTCTCTGTCTCTCTCTTTCAAAAATGAATAAACAAAAAAAAGGAAATGATAAAAAGTGAGGTTTTTCTGAGTAAATCTATAAAAACAATTACATAATGCCTAAATACCTAAATTATTATGGTTCTAATATGACAGTTTATTTAAATCAGTGAAATCATATCTTCAGTCCTTCATTTTGGATAAATTTTATTTTTTATTTTATTTTTTTAATTTTTTAATGTTATTTATTTTTGAGAGAGAGACAGAGCACAAGTGGGGGAAGGGCAGAGAGAGAGGGAGACACAGAATTAAAAGCAGACTCCAGGCTCTGAGCTGCACTGAGCCTGTGCAGTCAGCACAGAGTCCAAGGCGGGGCTCAAACCCGGGAACCATGAGTTCATGACCTGAGACAAAGTTGGACGCTTCACCGACTGAGCCACCCAGGTGCCCCTGGATAAATTTTATTTTATAATCTAAGTTATTGATTATATTTAGAAACAGTCATTAATTAATTAGACACTTGGAAATTATTACCTTTAGGATAAAAGGGAAAAATATTAGCTTAGAGGGATAAGCCACAGATCAAAAGTATGAAAGACTTGGGGGTCACCTGGATGGCTCCATCCTGATATCAGCTCAGGTCATCATTAAAGGGTCTTCCACTCTCAGGCATGAGATCGAGCCCCACACGAGGTACCACGCTGAGCATGGAACTGACTTGGGAATCTCTCTCCTTCTCTCTCTGCTCCTCCCTTGCTTGTGCTTGCTCCCTCTCAAAATAAATTTAAAAAAATTCTAAAAATATTATAGACTTGGAATTCAAACTCTATCCTATCTTAATCCAAACAATAAAAATGGTAGTCTTTTTCTCCACAATTAAGTCATAACTTTCCTAAACACACAAATCCCACAAGAGTCACATAATTTTATATGGCCTATAACTTACTTTATTAACTCGTTTCCAAATTCATCAGTAGACTCATCTCTAAAAAGGCTGTTCTAAACACTCCTCATCTGATTAGAAGGGAAATCACCCCTCTTCCAAATTCCAAAAGCCTTTTCTAACTATAGTACCTTCCCCTGGTTTTCTTTATAGACTTCAGACTCAGATTAGTTACTCTGTTTAATTTTCAGCAGATTTACTATTGTGTAAGAGGAGAAACATGAGGTTAACATCTTGAGCATGTAGTAGATGAGAAAGAAAACAGCTCCTCAATAGCATATTTTCTGTGGATTTCTATCCTATAAGAAATTGTCTCTTTCTGTGACATTTGTGGCATTTCTGAAGTTTCTGTTTCTCTCTCAACTACTGTTAACCTGAAATCAGCATGTGCCAAAACTCAAAAAGAAGAACAAGTTGAGTTGAGTTCCTAAAATAGCTGAAATTGGATGTGCCAGGACGTGCCATTGTTGAGACGGAAAGATTCTGAAGAGGAACTCTGTCTCTCTAATCATCAGGACCACATGATACAACCTAAACTTTTACATCTCAGGCAATAAAAAGTTTCTTTTTATTTCACTTTTCCAAAGATAGCAGTGACTGAATAGATCTTCAATATTTAATTTCCAAGGAAAAAAAAAACAGTACTTTGTGTATCATATGGGTTTTTCTGTATAAAACCTGACCTTCAAATGTAAGTTTCCAGTATCCTTCTAGGCAGTCTTTTTGAAGTTTGCCAATTTATGACTATGACTTCTTTCCTCTCCTTCAGGTCATGATGTTTCATTTTTCTAAATTAAGGGTCGCCTGAGCACACTCAAAGCTCTTGGATAGGGTTTAGGGTTTACTCATGTAGAAAATAAGTACTTAGATCTTGATATTTTAAGAAGTTGTGTGGCAGATTGAGTCTCTGGCTTCTCTCAATGGAATTATTATAAAACGCAAATTCAATATTACAAATTGTGAGCCTTAGTCTTTTTGTCACCATAAGTCTCTGTGTTTACTTCTCTTTCAGGAGAATGGGGAGAGAGTTCTAGGAACTTCTCCTTCATGATATATCTCCTACAGTCTTTTCTCCAAGTCTTAGTTTCTGCAGGTCAATAATAGTGCCTACCTCTGAAGGTTATAATAAAAATTATATATGAGTTTATGTATAAAATCCCTACTTAACCAAAGTAAGAGATCAAAAAATAGTAATTATTTTTACTGTTATTATCATTTATCAGATGTAGCACAATCTGGTCCTCCAAATAAGACTATGTTATATTAATCTAGGGCTATATAATGACTTACCCCAAAGAAAAACCATTTCAGTTCCTTATGATTTTTTTTTTAGATTAGGGAATTCAGATAAGGCAGGGCAGCAATGACTATGTCTTCTCTGTAGTATCTGAGATCTTGGCTGGGATAGCTGGAATGGTTGTGGTCAGCTGAGATTACTCAACTTAGGTCTAAGTCAGAGTCTCAGTTGCACTGCCGTCCAGATTCCTCAGTTCTGTTCCATGTTGCATCTCTGAGTAGCATGATTGAGCTTCCTTCCAATGTGGTAGCCTTGGGAAAGTGGGATTTGCTACATGGTGCGTGTCTTTCTCCAGAAACTGCTGAACTTCTTACACTTCAACTACCAGACCTGAAATAACATGAAGGGTGCAAACTTGCAACTGGTAGATAAATAAATCTCCTGGAATAAATCCTGGAGATTAAGTGAATATAAACAACAATATTGTATTATAGTAATCAAACGTCATAAGAGACTAGATCCTAATTGTTCTTACCGCAAAAAAGAAATGATAATTACAGGATGTGATATAGGTGCTAATTCTTGCTACAATGGGGATCATATTACGATATATAAACGGACCAAGCTAGCATGTCGTACACCTTGAACTTACACAGCACTATATGTCAAATGCATGTCAACTGTAAATAACTGAATAAATAAGTAACCAGATCTGATATTTGGACAGCATCAGTGACTCACATTATGTTAACCAAAGGAAGTAACAAGGCCAGCCCAGGTTAAGGGTAGGTGAAACAGACTCTAGGTTTTGATTGAATATAATTGCCTGAATACATGGGGTGGGAAGGATTGAATAGTGGCTGTCTTGAGAGGATGTCTGCCACAGATTTCTAAACTTACTCATTTGGTGAACAACTACTGAAAAGCAAAATCCTTTATATTAAAAATTTGATTTGAATGTCACACTGTTACTATCATAGAAATTGTAAAAGATATAACTAGTTATTTTTTTCCAAAAAAGATAGTAGTGATGAGCAGATAAAATATATTTTACGGGGTACCTGCGTGGCTCAGTCAGTTAAGCATCTGACTTTGACTCAGGTCATGATCTCATGGTTCCTGAGTTCGAGCCCATGTAAGGTTATGTCCTGACAGCTCAGAGGCTGGACCCTGCTTCAGATTCTGTATCTCCCTCTTTCTGCCCCTCCCCAGCTTTCTCTCTCTCTCTCTCTCTCTCTCTCTCTCAAAAATATATAAACATTAAAAAATCAAAAAAAATTTGCCTCCTGTGACAGGTATTGAAAAATCATATAACACGGTCAGAAGACATTCTACAGATCCATTTTAACTCCAAAGAAAATTTTTGAACAAAATATATGCTGCATTTGATTTAGAAATATATTCTTAGTTGCCAACTCAGTTGGTCAAAGAGTATCTTTACCTTGTCTAACTTCATACAAAAATCAGCACTATGTCAGAATGATGCAATTTTTTTTTATTTTTATAAAAACTCGTACACACATTAACCTAAACTACACTGATTAATAATATTTTCAGCATTTTTGTTAAGAACCATATCAATAGTTATCTCTTTGTAAATAGAAAAAATATTTTATAATGGAGTCTTATTTTGTATACATATTTAACATAGAGAAATTGAAATAGAAGTCACTCAGCCAAAATGAATAAAAAAGGAAGGAAAGATGAAATATAAATAATAAATTCCTATCCTTGGCCCCTCTCACAAAAGAACATAAACTAGATGAGAAGGGAAACTTGCATCTGATGCTCACTCAGTTTGTCTAAAGTCCACCGTGGCTTTCATAATATGAGCATCTGATCTATCTGAGTGCGATTCTTTTGTAAGGGGCACATATTTTTAGTGGAGTTCTGACTGTAAGTGAAACAACCGCTCAGTTGTTTCTTATCTAAAGAAAAAGCATTCTAACATAAGAGGGAAAAAATAGTAGACATATTAAGAACAGTATAGAAATTTCCTATTAGAGATTTTAAGAATGATTTTGACAACTCTGTGGGGCACTTGGGTGGCTCAGTCAGTTAAGTGTCCAATTCCTGGTTTTAGCTCCGGTCATGATCTCACAGTTTGTGGGTCTGGGCTCTGTGTTGGGCTCTGCACTGACAGCAAGGAGCCTGCTTGGGACTCTCTCTCCTTCTCTCTCTGCCCCTCCTGCATGTGCGCTCTGTCTCTCTCTCACACACACAAAATAAATAAATAAAATTTAAAAATGACAAAGAAATTTGATTTTTTTAGTTTTTTAAAAACATCAATGTACAAAATTAGGCTATTTGGATTTTAATTTCAATTCTCATTTTAGTAAGAGGTTAGGATATGGAATTATAAGGATGTCTTTATATCTGAATTCACGGAATGTTAGCCAAGTAGAAGATAATTTAAGTTTAAACATCTTTTAGTAAATTATAAAGATGCAGGATAAACATCTTCAAGTGTTAAAACAACATTTAGCAACATAGGAAAGATTTCTTTGCACTTGGCAAGGATCTCTTAAGTGTTACTGAAGAAATACAAAAATACAAAAAGGCCTTTATGCTGGATTTTTGTATGTCAGTTGAATAACAATCATCCCCACACGAGTTAAAACTTATCTGCTCAAAAGCACAAAGCTTGTTGAGAATATAATAAATTTGATTGTAACAAATTGAAGCAAACATTTTTTTCAGGGAAATCATTTTACCATAGCAACCATGTAATTGTGTGTATGTGTGTGTGTGTGTGCACGCACACACATATGCCTGTGTGTTTGAAGACGGAATGTGTAAAGTTATAAAAGCAACATTTATAATTTTACCTTCTGAAACATAATTAGCACTAAGTAATGACAAGCACATTAACTAAATGACAGCATTTATTTTACAAGATGATATTACTGTCTATATATGTATCTCTGTATCTAAAATGCTACTTTATTCTCTGAGAATTTTAGAATTATGAATATTCATAATTTTAATTTTAATCAGGCCTAAAGTCAACATCTGTGACTGTAACTTAGTAATAGTACATCAATTTCTCTACTTAGTTTGGAATTGATCCCTAAAATCACATCTACAAAGGCAATGAGAATTTCACACTGCATGTTCATGCTCAAGGGGATACTGGTAAGGTATGCAGAGTTAAAGTGCACCTATTCCCCAAAGGAAATCACACTGTTATCTTGGAGTAGTAAGGATGTGAACACTCCAAATTAACACCTGCTCTTGTAATGTATTCACTCAAAGTAGATCAACATAAAAGATGCCAAAACACATTCAAGATAAAGGATACTGATCCAGCAATTACACTATTAGTTATTTACCTAAAGAATACAAAAATGCTAATTCAAAGGGATACATGCACCCCAACATTTATAGCAGCATTATCTAGAATAGCCAAATTATGGAAAAAGTCCAAATGTCCATCAACTGATGAATGCATTAAGAAGATGTGGTATGTATATACAATGCAAAACTACTCGACCACAAAAAAGAATGAAACCTTCCCATTTGTAATGACATGGAAGGAGCTAGAGAGTATTATGCTGAGTGAAATAAGTCGGTCAGAGGAAGAGAAATACCGTACGATTTCACTCGTATGTGGAATTTAAGAAACAAAGCAAACAATCATAGGATGAAAGAGAGAGAGAGGAAAACCAAGAAACACACTCTTAATTATATAGAACAAAGTAATACTGACCAGAGGGGAAGTAGGTGTAAATAGGGTAAGATGGGGATTAAAGAGTACACTTGTGATGAGCACCAGGTGTTGTACAGAAGTGTGGAATCACTATACGGTGCACCTGCGACTAATATTACATTGTATGTTAACTACCTGCAAGGAAAAAAAAAGATAAGGGATAAAATTAATATTCCTGTTTTAAAAGGTTACTGTTATAACAGGTTTAGTGTAGTGTAATAGCGCACTCTTTATGTTATACCATTTACTCTTACTTCATACCCAAGAGTGCCAAATCTACACAAATTATGAAAAAAAAAGAAGGCCTGTAAATATGACTCAGGTTAGAGGAGACCTATACTGTAAGGAAGAATTAGAACTCTGATAGGTGTGTTCTTAGGTTTCCCATCAAGGGAAATACATCTTGTGAGGTTAAGGATAAATTGATTTCTGTGATGAGGAACACCAAAATGTTAGATTCGAAAATAATGTCAAGAAATCCAACTCAGTTATTTAAAACAGACAAAAACAGGCTCAAAGAAAGGAGGCAGAGAACTGTGTGAATTTTCCAAGCTCTTTTCTATTATACTATTTTGTATAATAGGGAAGAACTTGTTTTTATCTATTATTATAATAAAATACATTTCAAAAATATTACCTTTTAATATTGGCCCCCATCCCTTTGAGACATATTGCCAGAATATATGAATTAATCATATGATACATATGTTTATATAAATACAAAGTATTCATCTAGTCTTCACAAATTAGCAATGTTTGATATTTTTAAAATTATGAAGTGTCAATTACATAACAATTAACCAAATATCTAAAGTAAATGTTTAAAAAAGGTGATGGGGGCGCCTGCGTGGCTCAGTGGGTTAAGCGTCCAACTCTGGGTTTGGGCTCAGGTCATGATTTCATGGGTCATGAGTTCAAGCCCAGCATCCAGTTCTGTGCTGGCAGTGCAGAGCCTGCTTGAGATTCTCTGTCGCCCTCTGTCTCATAAATAAATAAAAATTAAAGAAACAAAGGTGAGAGAATCAGGATTCAAGTCAGGTACTATTTATACTCAAAGTCGCTGCTCTTGTACCAACACCACATTGCTTTCTCCACAATCTACTGCGTTGAAGTTTTGTCCCGTGGCAGTATCGTAGCCAATGAGGGCTACCCGGGGCACGATTACCACTAATTAAAAACTAATGCATTGATACAACAGTAATACTAATCAAGATCAATTTTGCCCTTCCTGAAAAGGACAGTCTATCTTTCCAGACAGCTATATTAAATAAAAGCAAACACAGGAAGAGCATGATACTTTCAAATGCTCTCAGTCAATTTGGTAATTGTTAGAAACGTAGAACTACTGACAATGCTTTTCAGTTTTTGTTTTAAAAGACATTTAAACTCTCCTGCAAGGAGATACTTCTATCAAGAAAATATAAAAGTCTACAATGTCAGCTCAGACTACTTTCAGAGTTTTTCCACTGGAAAGACCAGAAAGAGGACACTTCAGAATTGTCCATTTAACCATTTATGAAAGCAAGTGAAGTTTCAGAGAGAAAGGGCCCTCTGAAAAAAAGATGTCAGGCAGATGATGATACTTCAGAGATGATACTTGGTGACGCCTGGATTCTTATCCCTGCTTTTGCAAAGGCTGGTCCTCATGACCTAACAGTCTTTCTACTGACCCGTTATGGAGTGTGATGGAGGAGAGGTCTAGGATCCATCAACACGCCAAACTCTGTCGCTATCCCCAGGAAATGCACAAGCTGGTGACGCTGCTCTGAAGGGGTACAAAGTTTCTTCACAACGCCCAGGGGCAAACTGCCATGCTCGCTTAATTTTCTAAACAAAGTTAAATGTGCCTCTGCCCCTACTGAAATTAATTTGTGAAAAAATTAAACACCTGTTATTTTAAAGGCCCCTTTCCCCTCCTTCAGTGTTATGAAAACCCTGCAAGGTGTGGAATTCAGAGACACAGAGGAAGGGCCTTTGGTTTCTGGGCAATTCCTGCCATCCCTAAAATCGCCACCACTCACACCTTTGTGAGCCTTTCAAAGGCAAAGAGCTCCAGAGTTCACGTCCTTGCAGTTTCTCTACAAAACGTTTACCGATTAGGTTGATTCGTTTTAGTGTTTGCCAGCCATATATCGATACTGTGGCCACTGAGACAATTCAAAATTTAAATTTTCTGTTGCCATACAGTTTGTGCTTCTGCTTCTTTTGACTTATTAATTTCATTATTATTGGTTAAAAACTTGAACAAAAGCATAAACACGTGGCAGATTTTGAAGTACAATTATTTAAAAAGCGTTTTTGGCGGCGCCTGGGTGGCTTGGTCAGTTAAGCAGCCGACTTCGGCTGGGATCATGATCTTGTGGTTGGAGAGTTCTAGCCCCGCGTCAGGCTCTGTGCTGACAGCTCAGAGCCTGCAGCCTGCTTCAGATTCTGGGATTCTGTGTCTCCCTGTCTCTCTGCCTCTCCTCTGCTTGTGCTCTGTCTCTCAAAAATAAATAAAAACATTAAAAAAGATTTTTAAAGTATTTTTGGAAAAATTAATTTCTTAATAAGTGTTTACCTGTAAATTCACGTCTTCATAGATGAATCTTGCTTTTTGCTAGAATGTGACTGGGTCATCGTTATATCTATTCCTATATTCTCATTTTTACACATTTAAGCACTGAGAAATCCCATTCTCAGAAATAAGTAGATGGGAGCAGAGGGGCTTTGTTAGGTCAATGCCACTCAGTTCTGTGAACTCCTTCAAAGAATTATAACAAAAATTACAGAGTGGTTTACCATATAAACCAGTTTATAAGCAAGGGCCAATGATAACTCAATTAGTCATTTCTTCAAGATTTTAAAAGAATTTAATGTAAAAACCTAAAAAACAAAATCATTGGTAAAAGGTTTTGTTACCTGGTCATTAGAATTATCTGGTTTTTGTTTTGTTTCGTTTCATTTTGTTCCGTTTTTGTTTGTTTTTAATGAAGATGAATGTTTTGAGTTTCTCCTTTCTTTTGCATCCTGGAGATTTCCACACCAAGGGGCAAAGCTACAAAGAAAGGTTCAAGAATTTGAGATATATTTCTTTTTTGAAAAACAACAACAACATAAAACCCTTGCGTGCAAAAGATTCTTTGAGAGGAAGAATGGAAAAAGGAACCGAAAGAATTAGGGCACAGTTACTCAGATTTGACACTTGAAAACTGGTTAGAGTTACCTGCCCGGCCAGAGTCCTTTTCCCTTCATCTCAGGGGACAGCAGGCCTCAGATGAAATTAGGAATCTAAATGGCAAATCAACCAAATCCGTTTTCTTTTCTGTCCAATAAAATAGCCAAATTTCTTTTAAAATTCAATTGACTCTGTTTTGAAGTGTTCTTATAACTACAATCTCAAATACTGAATTCTAATATTAAGATAGCTATGTGGATAGTCACATGAAGGGATTGTTACATCAGTCTCTGTCTACATTTTAGACACTAAACACAGTGTGAAGAACTGGTTATAGGTCACCAAGAAATGACTTCATGAGGGAAAAGGAAAACCTGTGGGGAAAGAGAAGCAAATAGGAGAAACACCTTTGACAAAGGAAGATGAAATTTTTCTGAAAGGTCAGGTAACGTCTGTTTGGACACATGATTTAATTTCTCTACCTTTTCTATATTTTCAGGCTATGAGGATAATCACGCTTCAGAGAACATGACCACCTTGAAACTCTTTGATGGGATTTGCTTATGAAAAGAGTTTTTCCATCACTTGGTAAAGCTTGTAGGGATCGAAAATTTCCTCCTCCTTCGCTTTTGGTTCTTTGGTTGGTCATTTACAAATCATTTAAGGATATATTGATATCCTTAGGATTAAGGTGTTTGTACGATGTTCATTTATCAGTGTTGAAAAGGGCTTGCGATGCGGGTTTAAAGTTTTCCCTCAGCCTTCCAGACTTACTAGAGCTGGGTTACTGATCGCATTGTCAATAAGGCACGCTTGTGCCTCTCCACACACACGTCTTCCATTGATATTTTAGTAACATTGATTCCAAGCCATTTTTAATATTTTAGTTATATCCACGTAGTACAGTTGCTAAAGTTCTTTATATGAATTTAGGCATCATCAGTTGGCTATGATTGAACCATCGTATAAATCTTAATAGGTAAATAATTTTAGAATACCATCTAACACTTTATAAGTTGATAAGAATATGTGGATTGTTACAATCCTTTCAGATAAGTAACTTTACAAAAGGAGAAGAAACTTGGGAATCAGTCTACAAAAGGCAGCATTTCCTGTGGGAAATGTACCAGAGAATTCACCTTAGATTCTATTTCTACTTCACTCTTGTGTTTTTAACTTAATAGCATAATTCCTAAAGAATCAAGTACATTCTTACTATTTAAATATTTTTCTTTACCTGTGGCTATAGAGCAGAAAATGAAGAGCCTACATCACAAAATCAACAACTCCTAATATTTATATATATACTAATACTGTCTTAATACTAACTGTATATAAGTGTCTATCTCTGTCCCTCTCTCTGTCTCTCTTGCTCTGTCTGTTTGTCTCTCTCTCCCTCTCTCTGCCACTCTCTCTCTTTCTCCTGCCTCAGGCTAGGTTTCAGGTTCCATTTACATGAAATAATTCAACTGTCCAGGTGACGGAGTGTTCAGAAGTAATAGCATATCCAAAATAAGGTTACCTTTTTATTTTTTTTCTCCCCTAAGGTAGAGACTGTCAACAGATAATATGAGATCAGGATTGATTAAAGGTATGCCATTTAAGTCAACTCTGTTGGACAAGATGAGAGTTTAAATATCTATCAGGGAAATATGTGGTTACAATTCATCTTGGAGGCAGAAAAGGATATCAGGTTAAAAGCAAAGCATTTTTTGCTGATAATATGACATGCCTATCACAAAAGAATCTCGTAAGTAGTAGTAACATGAGTTTAAATACACTGGCTAGTTTGGAGAATAATGTTGCTATCATATGGGGAATCAATAAGACAGTGCACAAATGAGAAAAGGAAAATAAGGGAGGAAGGTGGAGGCTTCCACTAATTTAGCAGCGATCCCAAGGTTTCAAGTCAAAGGGGGCCTTCTTTGGTAACATGAACCAAAATGATGTTTCTTTAGGTAAAAAGTAAAGGCTTGCATAGTTAGGTGCATTTAGCATAAAGGTTGTTGCATTCTCCTTAATAGTGTGAAAATAACCCAAAACTTCCCAAATGAGAACAAGCAAAGGATATTTATCAGAGCCTGAGACAGCCAGAGGATCAGCGACCATTACTTGTATTTGGCAGGGACTAAAAAGCAAGCAGGGGATGGGGGAAAGATTTGGTGTAGAAAAATCGAAAGGTTCTTTTACACCCTGATAGGAGATTGTTGGTACGGGGAGACAGAAGATTGGGCTACCGAGAAGTGGGGCATTCTGTGTGAGCATTTAGGAAGGATAATTGGATTTTTGTCATTGATTCCAAGTTGGGTCTAGAAGGCAAAAATTAGGGAAGCTGTTAGTCCTCAAGCAATCCCTTCCCATCCAGGGCCAAATGCTACAGAGGCCGTGATCCAAAGTGGTTGCTGCAGTTGTGGGTCCGTGTTCTATTTTTACATATAGGATGGCCACCGCCTATTTGGATATTCAGTTTCTCATTCTAGAAGGACAGAAACTGCCTCCGACTTCTAGGTAATAAGGATTTTAGTCACATCACAAATGCTTAATCTCTGCTTTCTGGATGTGGTGATTGGTGCAAAGAAACATTCTTCATTCAAGTTGCATCAGTCATATTATCCCAACTCCCACAGACTTATTCGGTCCGGGAGGTTAAACCAGGAACCAGAGGTCTTCAGTAATATAGCTGTGGCAGAGGCCAGTCTGACAGATAAGACAGAGGTCCAGGGGCAGCAGAGATTGGAAATCGGTAGAAAAAGTGTATAAAAGTGAGAAGTCACTGTCTCTGTGAAAAATAAAGCCAAGCAATGCCGCTGCCTTTCTTAAGATTTTGAAAAACAACAACAACAACAACAACAACAACAACAAAAACTAGTTAATCTCTCTTGTTTGCCAAACTGTTTTTGTGTCTACTTCTTGCAGTCAAATGAATCTCGATTATTCCTTAAATATTTTTACGAAATTCCTGTTGTGTTTCAGCCACTATAACACATAGTACTGCTGTTCCCTGGTTTTTTTTTTTTTTCAACGTTTTATTTATTTTTGGGACAGAGAGAGACAGAGCATGAACGGGGGAGGGGCAGAGAGAGAGGGAGACACAGAATCGGAAACAGGCTCCAGGCTCTGAGCCATCAGCCCAGAGCCCGACGCGGGGCTCGAACTCCCGGACCGCGAGATCGTGACCTGGCTGAAGTCGGACGCTTAAACGACTGCGCCACCCAGGCGCCCCAGTTCCCTGGTTTTTGAGACTTCCGTCCCCCATCTGCCTTGCAGTTGGGCAGTCATGTGACTTGTACTGGGCAATGACATATGAGTAGAAGTGACTTGTGTCCCTTCGGAGCTGAGATATTTAAATGCTGAAGCAATGATCTCATCTCTTCCTGTATTCTCCCGCTAAATATTGTGGAGGAGGCCTCATGTCACCTTAGTGACAGTGGGCGATGATCAGTAATGAAGCTAAAAGGTCACCGAACACTGGTAAGTGAAGACAGATTAAAGTTTGGACTTTAGCCTGGGGGCCTTCAATATTCAGCAGATTATTTTTGAATCTGTATTCTGTTCATAACAATTGCTCGTGACAACTCAAAGTGATTACATTCCTCTAAGCAGGGGGTTGACATGTTCGGGTGTGTGTTTGGGGAGCAGTACACTGGCTGCCTTGTGGAAAATAGAGAAGAGAGAATTTGTGTGATCGAGAGGCCAGACAGAGCCTGTTTGCTGTGAGAGACAGAAAAAGGGGCCATCTTTCCCTTAGCTGCCTTTCCATGCACCACAACGAGGGCCCTCTGGGTTCTTATAGCTGGGTGACTGAGAGAGAGAGAACACAGTCCCCTAAAACTCGAGAAGCTTATAAATTAAAAAATAGTTATGTGCTAACCTGCTTAGAATTTCATTTTCGTGACTCAGAGTGCCTTCCATAAGCACATTCTGGCAAACCATAAAGCGAATAAATTGAAATTGAGTAAAACCTATTGGACACTAGAATTGTAACACCAGATTAAACACATTACCACAAAACATAAATACACAGTTTTATATCTACAAGTACATTAAGCTGAAAGAAACTTTAACTGAATTTAGGTAAATTAATCAATAAAACATGTTTTTGTAAACAGCAATTGTTTAGCATACTGAATATTCTTCCTCTTTAAAGCTCATGAATATAATACCTCAGGAAAAATCTGTTCTCTACACATTTCCTTTTAAAATGCAGATGAAATAATAAAAAGTGAGGATGTCTTCCTCCTCAGCATGATATTTTGGAATACATAACTAAACCTCTTTGTGCATGAAACAAAAGTTGTAGAACCAAAGTATCTGATTTTTACAGTGGTGTTGTTTCTTTCTTTCTTCTTCCGTTTCTTTTCATTTTAAATAGCAATGAATTGCTATTTGAATGATTGAAGGGAAGAGACGTTTAGTAGAAATAATTATCTTCTACCAGCCAGCGTGCAAAAACTAAAACAAATAGCAATAATGTAAAAAAAAAAAAGTTGTTTTGACATTCTCCTAAATGAAAGTGTAAGATGAATAGGAATATATTAAAGGTGCATGTCTATTTGAGGCCTGTGAAAATTGCTGATTACAAAGGAGAGAGTTAATGATCTCTAATTGTGTTGTAATTTGAATGCGGTCTAATAGTAATGAAGAGAACAGATTTGTGTGTTAACATAAGAAATATTAGAGGAGTGGGCATCCAATGTTTGGGTTAATTAATTCTATCCCCCACTCCCTACAGACATATGCATGTGTAAAATGAATTAGATTCTAAAGAGAACCCAAAGAGCCAAAATTAGACTCTGAACAAGCTTGCTATCATATGGGAGCTTAAATTACTATTTTTGATGTTCTTTGTGACTATCTCATTTAGTTTCTATTGTGTTTGCTTTTATGTTCTAAGGTGGTTTTTAATGGATTGAATAATGCATAAAAATCTGCAGAGCTGTGCAGAAAGTTCGGATGCAGTGCCATTTACAGCTTTTATTCCACAGCAAATCCTCCTACTTCTCTGGCAGTATGTTTGTTGTTGTTGTTGTTGTTGTTGTTGTTGTTGTTGTTTAGAGCTCTGAGTATGTGTGCATGTGTGTGCAAGCGTGTGTGTGTGTGTGTGTGTGTGTGTGTGTGTGTCTGTTAATTTTACTCTTTCAATTACAAGGAAAAAAACAATTAATGTAGCAAAGATATTTCAACTCATGTCAACCACCTTCTATTTAAACTAAAAAAATGCAGTTTGTGGGAATGGTAGCAGCATATTATTTAAGAACAGTCTACCAAGAAATGGACAAAGGGATTCAAACATCGTACAAAGCAGTAGCAATTTCATCATTTTATTACTCAGTATCCGCATTACTTACTTCAGTGTTCTGCAAAATTACTGTGCATGGATAGCTTTAGCAAACAGTAGAAACTCTCACTACACCACTGTAATTATCATAGCATTTCAGGGAGTTCTAAGAAACCAAAACGAACAAAAGCTTACTTGCAAAAGGACTTTAAGTTTCATTTGCTTTTCATGCAAGGCACAGCAATCTATCTCTGCTTGTGCGTGTCCTTTGTTCTTACTAACGTCAATAGTACGTTCAAATTTATAGGAAGACCAGAGTGCCTTCCATAAGCACATGAGTGGGCAAATCACCTGGGAAAATCAAATAAAACCTAGCTACTAAAACTTACAGAAAGAGGGGTACCTGGGTGACTCAGTCGGTTAATCATCCTTCTTTGGCTCAGGTCATGTTCTCGCCATTTCCAAATTCGAGCCCCCTGCCTCGGGCTCTGGGCTGACAGCTCAGAACCTGGAGCCTGTTTCAGATTCTGTGTCTCCCTCTCTCTTTCTCTCTCTGCCCCTCCCCTGCTCACATTCTGTCTCTCTCTCCCTGTGTTTCTCTGTCTCTCTCTCTCAAAAATAAACATTAAAAAACATAAGGAAAAACATTAATACTTACAGAAGAAAGAGAGTGCATTCAAATTCATGACAAACCAATGAACATGCCTAAAACGGCAGGGTACCCAGAGCCCCCAGTGCAGATCATAACTTCTGAAGATGTGAAGGTTACCTCACAACTCAGGAAGCTCCACACCTTGACAACAAAGTGCGCCTTGACACTCACACCTTAAGCCATTCTTCTCTAAGTCTTGTCTAGGCATGTGTCAGGGACTAGCTTATCTAAGGCTGGTGCATTTCATTTATCACAATTCTATCAGATGCAATTTGACTAACAGATACAGCATGGGTCAGTGAGTTTAAGTATAACAGCAGGCCTTATGAATGTCCCCAGCCCCTGTAGGCTCTGTAATCCTCCTTGAAGTGTATATGGGTGCTCAGAACTAAAACTGAACTTCAGAACTAGAGTGAGGATCACTTACCCCTATGTCTCTAGAAGCCCATGAGATCAAGTCTGAATGCTAAACCACACCCCTTGAAATAGCTTTATCCATAAATGAGAGAACATTTTACCACTGTCTGTTTTACTTCCATGCCTATATCTCAGTTCAATCTGAATTTGAAGAGGGAAAAATGGAGAGTTATTTATTAGTCTCTTGTAAATGCCTGGGTGACATTAAATGTTTTGACAATTCTCACGGTTAAAGTAGATTAATTGTTAAAATTTACTTCGCACTGGCAACATTCAAATGAAAACATTCCTGGTCGGTGGTTGACTTTCTCTACCCAGTAATTCAGGAAAGTGGCCTACTCCTTTCTTCCAGCTGGAACCGCCCATAGGGTTGTGGAGTTCTCCATTTTGAACTGACAAATGTGGAAAGAAGAGGAGGATCAGGGAGGGGTTTATGGTCCAGCCCTGGAAGTGGTGCATATTAACTAGGACTCAGTTGTGTGGAAATTTTAGCAAGCTGTTTCCACAGGAAGAAGGGAAGAATATTTTGGTGAAGAGCTCTCAGACTGCCTCAGCTTTTCAAAATCCAACTTTGTGGAACACAGAACTGTAAGGAGACTTTGTGGACCTTATATTACGTAAGGGCTCTCATGACACGTTTTGTTGTTGTTGTTGTCATTGTTAACATACCTGACTATGCCTATCACAATGCCCCATATCCTTATAGATGTCTCAGACTCATGGCCTTTATATATACACAAATATATATAGTATATAAAGACATACTAACGGGCCTTGGGACCAGTACAAAATGCTTTCTACAATCTCTCTCTTCATCTACATTTCCTGTCTTCACAGACCCATTTCGCTCTATATGCATTTATTTTATAACATAGTATGTGTTCTTGTACACAAAGAAGTAGAATGAAATATTTCCAATTCTTTAACAGGAATTATAGAACCTGTAAAATATCTATATATGTCATTTCATATCACATTAGTGGTATTTTTGCTTTAAAGGTTAATCGTATGATTTTATCTCTATATTTCGAATGAGTCGACGTTAATTTTATTTTTTCCCATTCTATTTGTCATCTTCCCTTGACCATTGGTTACCATGTTTACCATATTTTCTGGTGGCTACTGTTCACTTTCCCAGTGAACTCTACTATTTAGAGACGCTACTAATATAGACTCTACTGTTTAACATCACTCCATGATTTTATTAAAAATCATTTCTCGGGGCGCCTGGGTGGCGCAGTCGGTTAAGCATCCGACTTCAGCCAGGTCACGATCTCGCGGTCCGTGAGTTCGAGCCCCGCGTCAGGCTCTGGGCTGATGGCTCGGAGCCTGGAGCCTGTTTCCGATTCTGTGTCTCCCTCTCTCTCTGCCCCTCCCCCGTTCATGCTCTGTCTCTCTCTGTCCCAAAAATAAATAAATGTTGAAAAAAATTTATAAAAAAAAATCATTTCTCTAAATTAAGAACCTATAATTATAATGAGTTCATTGCTGCTTGTAACAGCTCAAGTGCAATGCATAAACATAGACATTTAGATGATCATTTCCCCATCCGTCCTAAGTGTTTCTTCTCCGTCCCATATGTTATACACCCTTTGTTAAAGGGAGTATACTTATGGATTTACCTTTGGGAATGAATTATATGAAAATGGTGCCCTTTGGAGCTTAGCAAGGTAGGCACTTGTGCATTGCGATAAATACGGTAGCTTAAATAAAATTGTTAATCTGTCTTTACTATAATAGTCAAGAGGTCAGAAGTCCAGGCTTGCATGGCTATCCTGCTAAAAAAAATATACTCCATCATTTTGTCCTTTGATATTTATAGTATTGGCTTCAGCTGCATGGCAAAAAATTGACATTTTACTGATGACAACAACGACACTTCATCTGAGGAAGAAAATGATGGTATTGAGACGAGAGACTAATTTCCCACCATATAACGCCACTCTTTGCTTCCACCTCAGGGTCATTTCTACTTTCTTAACTAGTAATCTCAAACCAATGAGCCGTATAAATATATCCCAGGCTGTATTAACGTGGACAGCGTAGCATATGCAAAGTAACACGTCAGTTCATATTATCAATTATATCCCCAAATGTCCTATGTGCCCCAAAGTGTGTCCAGATGCATATTTCTGTCATCTGTGAGTATAAAACCTCTAGCCACTGCTAAGATTATTTATTTTGTATTTAAATTAGAATAAACCCGTAGCAGTAATGAGCTTAAAATGCACGTATAATGGAAACATTGATGAGATTGACAGAAGTTGCCAAACTTGAAGGCTGTACTGTTGTCACTGACCATGTGAACACAGAGGCATCAATACCTTCAAAAAAGGAAAGAAGAAAGGAAAAAGGAATTAAAAAAAAAGAAGTGCTCTGTGCCACAGCAGGACGCCCAGAGAAGAGATACTTCCAACAGCCCCATGATTATATGCAGAAGACAGAACATCTCCCCCAAACAAAGATAACGCCAGCTAGGTACAGGAGACGCAACAGAAGGCCACCCGATTTTCCCCAGACACCTCATTAGAAACAGCTTGGCGGACAGTACTTGCCTCTGTTTCACAGAGATCATTACCATCATCAGACCTCCATGGAACTCTCCTCTCCATGGGGAATGGTTTTCACTCCTTAGAAACTACTGACAAAATTAAGAGACAGAGGAAAAAGGGATAGTGCGATACAATTAAACTCCTATAAACTCTTTTGTTTACAGGAACCTAGGTTCCCGACTTTGATGTTGCTGCTAAAATAGCTCTGGGGGAAAATTTCTTGAAATAATAAAAATGATCAATTTAGGTTTTAAATTTTGTAACTCATAATAAAGCTTTTTTTCTCCTCCCTCTTCCACTATTTTTTATGATGAAGGTATAAAACATATTAATTCTTTATCACAAATAATGACTCCATGAGATTATATTTGAGTTTAGGGATTTCAAAGTCATTTTATAAGAATTAGTTCCATTGCTACGTATTTTGTCTGGAATGTCTAAGCAATATCATTAAAAGCCCAGTTTAATTGCTTTGAAAAAAATATATGTTTGACTTGATACTCAAAATTTCAAAATTCACATTTCAGTCTTTGTACACCAGCTCCTAAAATGACTCACGTCTTTCTCTTTCTTTGAATTTCTTTCCCTAGCGTTCAAAAGCATTGAGACTTAAACTCTTTAAAATCTGCTGTGTAGCATATGATTAACTACACATTCATGGAAATATATCGAATATCTAATCAGAATCTAATGTAGTCTTGAATATACAGAAAAAAAAATACATGAACCTTACCAACCACATGTTCCAAATTTATTGTGGAGGACAACAGGAAAACAAGCAAACCAAAGCTGACAAAAACATAATTCTGGATAGTTCTAGAATTATGGCAGAAATAAAGGATGCTGAGGGCCAACGAACACTTCAGAGAACTGATTTTGAACTGAGCCTTAGAGATTGATGAGATGGTGGTCAGGCAGAGGTAAAAGCCACTGTATTATGTTGAATTGTTACCCCACATCTTGTATGATAAATACTATTTTTGCCATCCTCAACTTTTTCATTCCGTTTACACAGGGTACATAGAAATCGGATGCAAAATGCAGGGGAAATATTCCAGGAGGTTTCACAGTGCTTGCTATGAATTTAGAATTAGAAGAATAAGACTTGTAGGAGAGATCATTGAATAGAATTTTGTTCACCAATTGGCATTTTTAAGTTTTAGAAAAGGTCAGATACAACTTCACCACGACTATGGGTGCATCATTGGAAAAGGTAAGAGAAAGTGCCAGAACATTGATCATACTACAGCTCCCCTCTATACTCAAGATGTATACTTGCTAGGCCTCCTGTCTGGAGGAAGTGTCCAAGAGGACTTGGTCATGGCAGGTAGCATTGGAAATGAGAAAAAGCATGGAACGTATGGGTTTTTGTAAGAGCTCTACAGTTTAAGTATTACTCTGTTGACTTTTGTTTGTATTGATTTCTCTAACACCAAAATCATGTAAACTCGTGTAAACTCGGTTAAGGAAGTACTCTCAAAGTTAGTAGGCCTTTGAAACTCGCTGCTTGTCTCCTGAGGTCAGAGGAGCGCTTAGGGCATCTTTGAGAGTTGCTTGTGGCAGAATTCACTTCTAAACAGGGGCACAAGAGACTATACCCTACATAACATGATATCTTACCATTTCAAGAAATATGTTGAATTAAAGGAATAGTGAACCACAAACTTTGCCAAAACCATTGATAGCTCCATTAAAACTGAAGAAGGGGTAAGAAAATGTGGGCTCTAAATAATCACATAGGAGTTGGTTGTTGTTTCCTTCAAAATTAATCATGGGCATGAGAACTGTTAGATCCCAGATTGATGGAATTTTAATAGATTTGAAAATAGATGGAACCGAAACACTACGCATTGCTTCTATTCATCATCTGTCATAAAAAAAAAAAAAAAACTGAAATAGTTCACAGACTATTAAATGGGGAAGTAAAAATTGCTATTTTTAATGTAGGGGAAGAGAAAGGTTTACTCACAAAAAATGTACTGATGTGCTACCATGGCGGAAATCAAGGAAATCTTGAATTTATAGGACTTTTATATAAGCGAATAACAGAGAGTTACTTTGTTAGTACTTTTATTTGCTTTATCAGTGCATTTAAATTAAATTATTAAACATAAAGGTTATACCTAGGAATTACTCAAAACCTAATTATAGTAGAAGTAGAAATGCTAACAAAAATTGAATCTACAAGGTGAATTCTTTACTATTATGTTATCAATAAAGAGGAAACTGAGTATTTTGCATGAAAATTTGTCTAGGCAGGAAAGTGTCATCATTTTGAAAATTTTTCCACCTTATTTATAGAAGCCTAGAATGTGAACAGTGGCCTGAGTAAATATCTGATTGTGATATGCTGCAAAATTCGGAAGTAACCTTGTTAAAAATGCTTGTAGATTCCATTCAATTTTGCTAGATAGTGAGCAAAATACTAAGGGAGAGAGATTTTATTATATGTCCCCTAAGGTAAAATAAAACTTTTTTGTAATTTCCTAAAACACTGTATTTGGTTTCATTTCTATTTTATCATGCAGCACATGATGTTTCTTTTTACGTGTGAAATCTAATGAATGACAATGAAATGATATTAACTTGAGTCATGGTAAAAGTAGGAATGCCATAGATATTATATTATGTGACCTAAAAAGATTCTAATTTGTTTATTTTCGAAGTTAAGTTCTTTCATAGATATTGAGTATGTGAATGCATATATATATATATATATATATATACACGCTCTGAATTTTTAAAATAGCAAGAATATAGAAAAAATTATTTACATTGGATCACCAAAGGAAATTAAGCAATGAATGATGTAATAAGTTAACAACTTTCCCCAAATTAGGAATAATAAAATATTTGTATGACCTTCACATGAAAATGTTTCAAAATAAACTATAGAGACTGAGAATGAATTCCAACCCACAGTCAAGGTGAAAAGCAATATGAAGGTTAAAATGGTTCACCTTTCAATATTAGATCATGATTTTTTATATACTGAATCTTGATTATCAATTATTGATGAAAATTAATGAGTTCCTAAGATCCCAAGTTACTTAAATGCTATGAATAACTTCCCAATAAAGTTATTACCCATGTTATTTATGTGAGTTTGAATATGCTTCCACATAAATAATTTATCTTCTCAGTGAAGAACAATTGAACTACTGTTTTTGGTTTGGTTTGTTTCATGTGGGAATTAAAACTTTAGAAATGTTCATAAGATACTGTACTATACAAAAATGCAGCATTATATAATTTCTCCTCTTCACCTTTTGGCTTAGCTATCATTGCTGCATATTTCTTGACTATTTTTACCAGTTAAGTGATGTAGTTTATTGAAAACTAGAAGAATATTGGGCAGTCATTAACTTTTTTAACCTCTCTAGGTCATTTTGCAGACATCACCTTCCAGCCTATTTGTTTCTGCATACTCTACATATTTAATACCTATGAATTTCCTTTTCATAATATTTGTTCATTCATCCACATCATTAATAATGTTATTAAGTGAGCACAAACCCAGCGCCAGTGCTCCCTTCCACCTTGAAATATTTTGCTGATGTAGAGGTTGTATCTGATTGAATTCTTTTTAATTCTTCAAGGATTATTGATGTGGAATTAGCTTTTCAGGAATGGAAATCTTTAGTCCACGTTTAGGAAAAACTGGATTCATGTATACAGTAGGGATATAGTGTCCAAGATAGTGCTTGAAAGAAGCAGTTTTGTTTCCAGAATGGACACATTGCAGGAGGGTTTTTTGAGATAGGAGAGAAACAGGAAAAGGAAGGAATGCCTACGTGGCTCAGTCGGTTACATGTCCAACTCTTGGTATTTGGCTTAGGTCATGATCTCGCAGCTTTGTGGGTTTGAGCACCGCACTGGGTTCTGTGCTGGCTGTGCGGAGTCTGCTTGGGATTCTCTCTCTACCCCTCTTTTTCTGTTCCTTTCCTACTTCTCTGCTGTCTCTGTCTCTCTCAAAATTAATTAATAAACTTAAAAAAAGGAAAAAGACAAGCTGAAAAAGAAAGAGGTAGGGAAAAGACAACTTTGTCTCTGCTGTTTCGTTAAGGACCAATTCTGAAGCATGTTTAGCTCTTTAAGCTCTAAAATGATGCTTTGGATTGGATTTGTTTAAATTGATAACATTTCAGGTTCCGTTCAAATATCCTTTTTGAAAATCCCTTGTTATGAAGGATGTGTTTAGATTCTTAATCTATGAAATCTATTTTCCTGCTATTGAAGTCAATACATACATTAAAAAAATAATATGTTACTCTTTGTTTTTCTTTTCTCCTTGAAGTAGGTCTATTTAAAATTGGTTAGTCACACGTTTTTCATACCAATGGTGCAATAGAAACAGATTCAAGGGATTTCATTTTTTCTGTATTTAAATTAAACTGTGGACAGAGAAGTTTGGTATTTATTCTTAGAGAATATGACAAGCTTCTTAAAATGCAGTCGATTTCAATAAACATGTTTTCCCCCAGCAGCAAGAATAGCAAAGGATAATACACACTCTTTATATCGGAAACCACATGCACAAACTTTACGAGATCACCTTACTTTTCTTTCTTGCATGCCTTTCTCTTAAAACATCCCTTCGTTTAAAAACGATACTATATACAAGAATCAATTTTCCTATATTCTTTGATTAACTTATCCTCCACTCTTACTAACCGTTTGTTAAGCATGCAAAATTAAAAAACAAAAGGGTAGTATTAGATGAAGGACTCAGAACAAATAAACTTCATAGGAACTAAGAAGCTGTAATACCTAATGACAGAAACCAGCATTCAAATGGAAATTGAAACAAAGGGAACTGTAATTAAAAAAAAAAAAGAGTAGGAATATTCATGTGAGCATATATGTGTCTTTAAGTTTTTATGAAAGGGATGAAACTGAAGAATTTGGTTAGCAATTTATTGATTCAAATATGCTACACTTTCCATTCTTTTTTCAATGTTTTATTCCAGCTATAATCTTTACAATTAAAATATAATTTTCCATGTCAATTTGCTACTTTTCTGCCAAACGTGTATGTTCCCCCCTTTTTGACATACTTTTCTGTTTGAGTTTTCTAGATAAATAGTTCAAAAAGAAAGTATCTGGAAAAATCAAGATTGAGAGGCACCTGAGGGATTTTTAGTGACATTACCAATGATCTAATATTATAAACCTAACTTTTCTTTTCATTGAAAACCTTCTACTCATAATGAATTGTAATACATATGGAGATGAGTTTATTTTGATACCAAAAGGCTAACTAAGTTAAATTGTATATTGTAATCCCCAGATACAATACATTTTTTTTAAAAAAAGGCATGAATAATAAGATAGTAGTAGAGAGTAAATAGAATTATAAAGATATAATACAAACACAAGGAAGAAAGGAACAAAAAGAAAAAATAGATAAGAAATAAAGAGAACATCTAACAAGATGGAAGATTTTAATCCAATCATTGCCAAAAAAAACCCCAAGCTAGACTGGCTGCTGGTTGCTCTGAAAGCTAGTAATCAAGACACAAGTTGTGATTGGAAAGAAAGAGGAGTTTATTCAGGAGGCCAGCCACCTGGGAAGAAAGCAGACTCTTGTTCAAAAACCAACTCTCAGGTTTCTCCCTGGCCCCAAAGGCTTTATTGTTTTCAATTTTTTGCCTGGCCCAACTTTTTTAAAGGAACATTAGGGCTGTTAGTCAGTAAAAGGGGAGCACAGTGGTTTATAACACTTCTTGATTGCATGCAAAATCAGTGGTGCCAGCTACAGACATTACCTGTGGTGCTTGGAGGCTGTGCACATGAGAGGTCGCCCCAGAGGAGGTTGTATAAGAATTTGGTTTCAAGTATTTCTAGGAAAAAAAATGTATGATCTGTAGATATACAATGTAAGGTTTAGATAATCAATCACATGGGGTAAAGGTACTTGCTAAAACTTAAAAGTCTAATAAGTTGGCCAGAGGGGCCAAGAGGAAGACTTCACAACCATATGGATAAGTACGTGAAAAACTAACAATACAAGTGCAGCAATTTAAAGACAGAAATTGCCAAATTGTATTAAAACAAAGTGAGAACCAACTATAGGCTGTTTAGAAAAAAAAATTTCATTTTATTTTATTTTACATTTCATTTTATTTTATTATTTTATTTTAGAGAGAGAGGCATGAGCAGGGGAGAGGGGCAGAGGAGAGAGAGAGAGAATCTTAAGCAGGCTCTATGCTCAATGAAGCCCGATGTGGGGTCAATACTGGAGATCATGACCTAGCTGAAATCAAGAATCAAGACACTTAACTGACTGAGCCTCTAAGTCACCCCTACGAAGCATAATTTCAAAATATAAAGCAAGGTAAAAAGATGAAAAAGGATTTATTTTATGATTGATAAGTGGTCAAGTCACTATGATTCTAAATATGTATGCAACTAATAACAATATTCAAAACAAAATAAGAAAGACCTGCTGAGCATGAAAAAAGAAATAGAGAAAATTACAATTGTAGTAGAAAAATTCAACACATTTCACCAATAATTGATAAAAGTATAGGACAAATACCAGTAAGTAAACAGATTTGGACAAACTCTCAAAAATTTACTCATTAAAATGAATATATTAATCCACCTAACAATAGCATAGTACATATTATTTTAAAGTAAACACAGAAAATTTTTCAAGATAAATCACGTTCTGAGCCATAAAACAAACCTTAAACAACCTAAAATCATGCTAAGAGTATTCTCTATCTTATTTTTCTTAAAATAGAAAAAATAAGACACTGAGAAAATATCTACATATTTGTAAATTAAATAATGCATTTCTAAATAATGCACACGTTAAAGAAGAAATCCAATAGGACACCGGCATTGTTTTGGATTAAATAAGCATTAAAATGTAATATATTAAATGCATTGGCCAAAGCTGAATTTATAATAACATGGGAATTTTAAGTACCAAAATTTCATATTAGAATAGTAAAATGCATCAATTAGTGATTTAATTACCTACCTCCAGAGCCTATAAAAACAAGTTCAAGGGAAAATAAAAGCAAGAGCACTGGCCAAAAGAATTTAAAGCTGAATTTCAAAAGGATGTTTGCAAACTCCTTCTTATCATTGGATAAAATTGCTTTGTTAGCTGATTCATCTTGTTCATTCAGCCCAGTGACTCTTTTGCTGAACAAAAATCCTAGGTTTATTCATGCCTCAGAAGCTTTGCATTGCTGAATCCTCTTATTTAAAGATTGGGCACACTTAATCATTCTGCTGACAACATCCCTAACTTCACATTCAGGAGAATGGTGTGTTAATAGCTTGAAAGCAACCATGGTCAGAGGATTTACACCTTGGATCAGGAAACACTATATCCAGACTTTGTTTGTTATTTGGAGCACTAGTTTACCAACATCACTGTTTAGTAACTATCACTTAACCTAGTTTATCAAATCACTTGTCAAAATACAGAATTATCTTGCTTATATATTTAAAAATCAAAATATGGGGGCGCCTGGGTGGCTCAGCCAGTTAAGCATCTGACTCTTTTGGCTTAGGTCATGATCTCATGGTTTCATGAGTTCAAGCCCCACGTCAGGCTCAGGGCTGGCAGTGCAGAACCTGCTTGGGATTCTCTCTCTCTCACTCTCTCTCAGGCCCTTCCCCACTTACATTGTTTCTGTTTCTTTCAAAATAAATAAATAGAATAAACTTTAAAAAATATATATAAATAAATAAATAAAATAAAAATATGTAGTTTTTAAAATGTCCATATCTAATTAAATCTTTGGGATAACTTCTGTGTTTTTCCAGCAGGGTAAGCAGATACAGTCTATCAATTACAGCTAATTTTTAGGTGATAGGGATGATTCCTCGTGGAGACATATTGTACTTCCCAGACAATGAGATTCAAATCGGGTCATAGATTAAACAATTTTTAAATACCTCTCAAGTGGAAGTTAATTTTTCTGTATTATTTTTGGCTTTAAAACAAGCATCAAGCATTTGTGTTCTGGCTTTTGCTATTGTTTTTGATGAACATAGCTGTAGAAATGGAAAACGCTTGTGGGATCAATATACTAGGGCCTTTGTGGTCATAATTTAATTTCTTACCATAGCATATTTCTTGACTCTTTACTGCGCGACACCTTGATTTCATAATAAAATAATTAGTCTAATTACATAAACAAGCCAAGCTTTTAAACAGAAATTTGTTTTAATTTCAGATTTTTGCTATCTGGTGGTCATAAGTAATTTCTGGAAAATCATATTCCAAGGATATCATTGAGTCCCAATAACCTGATTGAAAGTATTAGAAGGAAGAAACTTGCTTTTTTATATTAATGTCAAAAGTAGTCCTCTCACATTTAATGAGAATATCGCACTTTCCTTTAGATATACAACTCTTACTAATATAACCCAAGAACATAACCCTAGGTGTGTAACACATGTACAAGCAAACAATGCAAGAAATATGTGATGTGCTGAGACAGGGATGCTCCTAAAAGACAAGTTTATTTAGGCTGCTACTAGCTGCCTAGCATGCTCTCCCTCAAAATTGCTAATGCTTACGTAGTCTCTCTTTGACTCAGATGAGGGGGGTGAATTTAAATTTCTTTCTTTCCCTCTAAACTACATAAGACTTAGCATCCCTTCCCCAACTCCCATCAGGGATTTGGGGAGATCACCATAGAATCCCTAATGGGGAGAAGCATTCTGTATGGTGAAAAGTTACCCACATGGTTCTTCCCTATCCCCTCCAAATGTGGTGCCTTACTGTAAACAAGCTAGAAGCTTATTGTAACAATACAGTGATGATAGGCTTCGTTCAATTTCTGTACCTCTTGATATGTGTGTTGTTGGGGCAAAGCTAACGAGACGCCAGACAGCAAACGTCAATGTTGATCTTTATGGAATTCTTGGATCTTGGGGCTGCATCCTTGTCTATAATGAGGCAAAGTTAGGAAAATAAAAGGTTCAATGCAACCTGCAATTTGAACTTTCACAACCTGCAATCCGTGTCATATTAAAATGTATGTTAAGTTGTACATTAAACGTTCACTTTAATATGGCATGGTTTACAAAAATATTTTTCTATTAGCACATCCAGCAATTAGTGATCACAGCTCTGGATGTATGCTGGAAATGCCTGACTCTGGGATTTTCCTAATACTTTGTAAATGAGGCTGGTAGTGAGACCAGAAAAGTATTTTTGAAGTTGACCAGGGTTATCAATTACTGACATAAATATAGTTGAGAATTTGTAAGGATATAGCATAAGTTTTTAGTTATACTTAATTATTACAAGGATTTTTGTGTTAAACAAAACTCTATTCTTATGAAGGAAAGATGTAAACTTGATGACAATAATAACTTACAAATAAATGCTCCCTCCATTTGGCTGGACTAATCAGAAAGAAAAAAAATCTATTTTGTGTGTTTGAATATAAATAAACAAAAGCTCTTTTCCACAATTATATTTTTGTGGGCTATGATGTCATCGTTTTAATTCCATAACAAAATTGCCAGCATTTCCCCAAAGGGGGAAAAAGACAGTAATTTTAATCTATTAAAACTGTCTGGGGGCACCTGGGTAGTTCAGTAGGTTAGGTATCCGACTTCAGCTCAGGTCATGATCTCATGGTTTGTGAGTTCGAGGCCCATGTGGGATTCTGTGCTGGCAGCTCAGCCTGATCCTGCTTTGGATTCTCTGTCTCCTTCTGTCTCTGCCCCTCCCCCACTTGTGCTCTGTCACTGTCTCTCAAAAATAAATAAATGTAAAAAAAATTGTTTTAAACTGCCTGGTGCCTCATTTCCTATAACACTTATGATGGAATGTGTACTAATTTTTGCAGAGAGTGCTGATTACCTCTAATATCCATTATTCTTTCTTCACCAGTAAAAAAGAGACTTGTAATTTTTAGTGGGATACATGATCACCGGGAGTAAATACCATATTCCCAATCCTTTACTGACACTAGGCATGACACTTTTTTCTAATTTTTGTCCCATGAAGTAGAAATGTGTAAATTCTGAGAAGTTTTAAAAGAAGAGGTCTGTTCTATTCCTCTGCAGTATATTTATTTACTATTCTTCCTTCTTGGAAGAGGTGCTGTGATGGCTGGATCCAGAGCAGTCATATGAGAGCATGAGAAAAAGCACTATTTGGAAGATGGCCAAGGAAAAGAGTAAAGAGTCTGGATGTCTGATAGTCATGAAAACTTCATATCTGACCTGGAGTGTTTGCATATACACCCCTGAGGGAAGAGAGGAAATAAAAAGGTCGGTCTATATTGTTCAAAGGAGTTCTTAGCCTTTCTTGCACATTAGAATCATCACAGAGATTTTCAAAATACATTAATGCTCAATTCCATCAAGGTCCCTGGAAAATTGTTCATTGGCTGTAACTTTCCATTCCATCACTTCCAACCCCGGCTCATGTGGCTGCTTTATCTGGAGACCATATCCTGCAACGTAGTCACCTTGCTCATTCTTCTTGACTTGTGCAGCTGAACATATCTTCCGTCCTTCTGTAACCGGGGGGGAGGGGAGTGGAATAGTGTTTTCCTTATGTTGATTCCTATGTTATAGAAACTTGAAACAAAACGAAACAAAGCAACAACAACAAAACCGAAAAATAAACAAACAAAAAACCCAAACTGAATATTTGTTTTAGATTCAAAGTTAAATGTTCTCACATTCACCACATTCTAGAATGTCTATGTTTACCTGGGGCAGGTCTAGGGGACCCTTTTTCTCCCTTCTCAGCCAAATGGAGATTGTTGAAAACATCCGTTATTGAGTATTCGGTTACATGGAGCTTAACTCAGCTGATTATTTGGTAAATTAATCAAATTTGGTGTCAGCAAAAGTGAAATTCCAAATCGTAACTCTGACTGCATTATATGGAGCAAGATGATAATCACCGAATCAGTGTTCTTATCAGAAAGTCAGAGATCCTAACAGTAATTTAGGAGATTTTTGTAAAGTTTAAATTATTGAATTAGGTAATTTATAAACTTGTATCTTACTTGGAAGCCCTTCAGCCCTTAAAAAGTGGTACTTGTAGGTGAATTTACTCTTTGAAATTAAAAAAAAAACACACACACACACAACTTTGGATTTTCTTGTCTTTCATACTATTGTAATGAGGAAAAATGATCCTATTATTTAAATTACGGAATGTGCTAATTTAAAACTTTAAGTCTCATAATAATGATAATTTATTTCAAAAAGATATTCATGACATTCTCATTTGATGAAAACTGTAATGTTAGTTGTTAAAGGAAATGCATAGGTGTTTTTAAATTTGTAACATTTCATTGTATTGTTTTTTATTATTGAAGTATAGCTGACATACAATGTTACATTAGTTTGAGGTATATAACACAGCAATTCCATAATTACGTACATGATTCAGTGCTTATTAAGGTAAATGTAATTATCATCCATCACCACGCAAAGTCCTTACAATATTATTGGCTATATTCTTTATGTTGTACTTTTCATCCCTGTGACTTTTTTATCTTATAACTGGAGGTTTGTACTTCTAAATCTCCTTCACTTATTTCACCCATCCCCACCCACCCTCTTCCCTCTGGCAACCACCAGTTTCTTCTCTGTATTTATAAGACCATTTTCTGTTTGTTTTAGATTCCGTATATAATAAAATAATATGCTTTTTTTTCTCTCCCTGTCTGACTTATTTCACTCAGCATAATACCATTTAGGTCCATCCGTGTTGTGAGGATACTTACAGGCTTTACAAACTTGTACTTGTTGGATTTTTGTTGTCACTGTTCAAGGTTTTTATATAACAAAGTATCAGAAGCCAAAGCACCCACATAGCATGAATATGAACAGAAAATGTCGTTCCTGAACAAGTACAGGCTTTATAATTTAATTGTATTTACACTGATGAGTGCACACAAAGAAAAATCAATTTGTGGGAGTTTATTTCATTGGTATTGAAATTGTATCTTCCTTAATAAGCTTGGCGCAAAGTGCATAGTTTGTCTTCTAAGTTCATTAAGTTATTCTTTTGCTGTAGTCTGTGGTGTTATGTAGTTTTATATGGGCTTGCTGTCTGGGTGTTTCAAATTGTTTTTCCCAACTATAGAATATTAACTTCTAATATTTACCAAAAAATTCTCATTTATTATAAAGTCACAATGAAAGGGCATAAAATTAATACAAATATCCAATTTATTCAAGGTTTTTCTGGAATCATTCTGAAAGTGCTAAAAGAGTTGGCTGAAAACCTGAGTTTATAACATCGGTTATTTTCTCTACCAACTTAATAATACCATTAAAGCTTTCTCAGTATACTTTCTGAAATCAATTCACCTTAACTATATTGCAGGAAATACAGGAGGAAAGACAGAAAACATTTTCTATGCACTCATAGAAATAAGACAAAATACCACTGACACCCCTCCAAATCAACCAATTAATCACTCAGTCGGTCATGAAAGCTGTCCTACATTCTCTCCATATTTCACAAATTGTTCTACCATGAACTTGTTTGTGCCCTGATCATGAGCTCTTCATCCGCCCCATGCCTTGGATATCAGAGTTCAAGGGTGAGGTCCTTATCTTATTTGGTCCCCGTGTTTTTTGGAAACTTTTAATCCTATACCCAGGAATAAACTCATCTATTCTCTGAGGCACATATAAGCATATGACCCCTGGATTATGAGCCATGTTAACCAAATTGTTAGCAATAAGACTTACAGCTCTTTTCCCCCCACCTACAAGCATTTCAGTTTCACTGAATGATATTTATAACCTACTGACTTTTATCTTCTCTCTGCTTAAGTCTTCCTTTCTCCAGATCACCCATTTTATTAGATACCTGTTGCTCCTTAGCTTATTACAGCAAAACTTACTGGGTGTCTGGATGGCTCCGTCGGTTGAGTGACTGAGCGACTCAATTTCAACTCAGGTCATGATCTCACAGTCATGAGATCTAGCCCTGCATTAGGCTCTCATACTGACAGCGTGGAACCGGCTTGGGCTTCTCTCTTTCCCTCCCTCTCTCTTCTTGCCACCTCACTCTCCAAATAAATAAATACACATTAAACACACACACACACACACACACACACACACACACACATTCATTATGCCATAGTTTCTCTAGGTGAAGAAATTTAGCAATAATTAGTTAGATCCTCTAATTAAGGGTCTCCCATAAGGCTGAAAGTCGGGAGGTTGGTGAGGTCTGCCATTATCCAATGGCACATACTAGAAGATCAATTTCCAAGCTCACTCATGTGGTTTTCTGTAGGATATAACTCCTTGCTGGCTGCTAACTGGAGACATTAGTTCTTTGCATGTGGGCTTTTCCACATAGCATTTCTCAACATGGCAGCCAGCGTCTCCTAGAATGAGAGAGAGTGAAACAGAGAGAGAGCTCCGAAGATGGAAGCCAGTCTTTGTGCAACTTAATCCTGGAAGGGACATCCCCTTGCTTCTGTCATAGTGTATATGAAAGAAGTGAGATAATAAATTCAACCAGGACTCAAGGGTAGGGGTTTCCTCAAGGGTATAAATATTAAAATGTATGGATCATTGGGGAAATTTTAGAGGCTGCCTACCGAGTCCCTGAAATAATAATTACAAAACCTGCTGTTCCTTTGAAGTCACTAATTTAAGCATACACATCTCTTACCAATCTCTTATCCCCTTATCATGTATTAACAGTTCCCCTGCAGCTACTCTCCTATATCATTAAGACTTCCAAACCATTGGCACCTTTGCCTTCTCCCATTCATGAGAGCCCCCCTGTGGATACTTAATCCTTACGAGCATCAAATGCCTATGGCTGTTCTCAACACTTGCTTCACATTAGAATCACCTGGGGGATATTTTTAAAGTTCTGGTGACCTGGCCTCAACTAAGATTATACCAGTATTTCTGAAACTTGGTACTGGACATTACAACTTTACAACTGCTCCTCTTAGGATTCTTATATGCAGTCATATTTGGGAATCAATATGGGGGACTCTATAGCTGAATAACTTAAACACTCTATTGTCACTAAACTAAAACAAGAATTGGCTGACTACCTCTCTTTGGCCAACTCTAACCCACCAGCTATTTTTAAAATAAAGTTCTGGGCTGCCTGGGTGGCTCAGTCGGTTAAGCGTCCGACTCTTGATTTCAGCTCAGGTCATGATCTCACCGTTCCTGGCCTTGGTTTGGTTTGCACTGACAGTATGGGGCCTGCTTGGGATTCCCTCTCTCCCTCTCTCTTTGCTCCTCCTGTGCACACACTCTCTGTCTCAAAATAAATAAATAAACTCTAAAAGTTTTACTGGAAACCAGCCCACATCTACATATCACCTATGGCTGCTTTTGCACTCAAGGTTGGAATTGAGTACTTGTTAGAGACTGTATGGCTCACAAACTGAAACTATTTACAACCTGGCCCTTCACTTAAAAGGTTTGCTGATCTCTGACCTATCCTCTTTCACACCTTTATTTATTTATTTATTTTCACCAGCAAGTTGCCAACCTTTTCACTGAGTGAAGTCTACTGTGTGATTTCTACCTATTTCTAATCCGTGAACCCTGCTGAAGAAAAGCATACAAGCAACATATGAGTAATATCTTACAAGCCTCTCTACAAAATAAATCTCCCACCCTCTGCTATGCTAAAAGAAGAGTCATTAACAAGCTGTTCGGTAATGGTAAGAGATCTGGGAACATAAATGTTCTTCATTCGGTTTTAAATCGCACGTTTTTATTCACATGCCAAATCTACCTTCTGCATTTTATACCCTGTGTGATAATCCTTTCTAGGGTTTTTATGGTTTGAAATACTTTACATTTTGTTGACTTGACTCTTCTCCCCATGGAAAGATGACTGCATTTTCTTAAAAAGAAAAGTTTACAACTGACACTTGTTAGAAACAGAAAGGAAGACTTTATTCAGGACTATTGCAATATTGGAGAGGCTATTGCAACAAAGGGGACACACTGAACTCAATCCCAAATACACCAAAGACAGCTGGGAATGTTTGGCCAAGAGTAGTTGATGAGATGTCAGAGGTAGGGGAATTCTTGTCAAAATGCATTTTTGCTAAAGACAGGCCAAAGTGATTAAATATCAGGGGTGAGGGGATTCTAAATCAATTGGCTAACCATTATTCTTTGCTAAAACTAGAATTGGAAAGAGAACCCACAGGTTCCTGACTAAAGTTTGGACAAGGAGGGAGTCTTTTTTTTTTTTTTTTTTTTTTTTTAAGTTCAGAATTCTCTAAGTGCCTGCAGGGCTGGGGACCTTGTTAAGATACATGCATTCTAGAAGCCCTCTGAGAAAACCCTAATTAATTTCAGGAGACTTTCAGGATATCTCATTCAAATTAAAAGTGTATCACTTACTTTTCCTAACCCAAATAAGAACACTTGCTCTTTGCAACTTTAATTACAAAGAGGGATTAAAATGTCTAGTGCCTTTCCTCCCATTGTGATTAAAATATTAAAACATGCTGCAGACATTCTAGCAGTAATATGGCACTACTTTGTTTCCAAACTATGCTTATAGATTTCAAAAATTAAATATATATTATTATATTAATAGCATGATATATTATTGCATTATATACATATGTATATATGTGCAACATACATATATACATATGTATCAACTTTATTAAATAGTCTCTACATTATTATTTTTATTATTTTAATACAAAAAAATGGTAGGTACGTTGGGAACTGTACATTTCTGGTTATACTATAATGCCCAAGTTGAAATACTCAAATGAATTTTGTGGACACCTTTTCTATTAATGTGGACTAAATCATTATATATTTAAATATTACAATTATCCTGGATGTGACAAGGTACAGATGTCTAATACAGCTTGCTACAGTACTCTACTGATGACTCAAATAACATAAATAGGATTCCCATTGCTACACAATTTAGCAAATGTTGAAAACTCTTGGAAGTTTCTGGAATGAGCAGGGTATATTTTTCCTTTAGTTTATATAGTGGTTATATTCTTGAAAATTTTGATTTATATTAAACCCTCTGAAAGTATCTACATATAAAGATTTTGTTGCTTGACTAAATAGTTACAGATTATCACCATGTGGATATACACTGGGACATTTGACTGGGGGAGGCAGTGTAGGATTGCAGGACATCTGGCATTGTTGGCCCCCATCTATGAAATGCTATTAGTGCCTTCCAATCATTTTGACAGATGAAACACTCAGGAATCTCCAAAAAGAGGAAGCTGGTGCCATATCCTTACTTAAGGACCAGATGCTTAGGAAGGCAAATCAAAATTTTAATAAGATGTCAGAAACCTGAATAAGACTGTAAAAATAAATTCAACCATTCTGTACATATTAAGTTCTAGGTGTAAATTATGTTATAGGTGCAGATATTAGTATGGATTTTAGACATTTAACTGCTATTTTTATTTTCTATCCAAATGTTTTTTATCTACTACCAGTCTCTTTCCTGGCCCTCTTTATGATAATTCATCAAGAGCTGTAGGTTGATTCTTGTTTAAAAATATTCACAATTAATATGTGGTTTCAAAATAAGAAAGAGGGAGAGGGAGAAAAGAACATAGTTTATGCATGTTTTATGGTAAGCATGGCAGTTAGTTCTATTTCATATAAGTGTTCTTATTAATGTCACACTAAAATTTTATACCTTGTATTTTTTAATGAAAAATGTGAGGTTGAAAGAAGTTAATTAACTCTTCTAAAAGCTCTTGGTTATGAAAAACGTAATGCAGATTATCAGATGTTTTGATATGAAACTTTGACATGAAATTGAACATTTACCTAAATATATTCAGGTAAATATAAGTAAATATATTTAAATTGCTATTTTAATTTTCAAATAAAATTACTTATATTGTATAAATTACATAGGCATATATGTTATTATTTTCTTCTTGATGATGTTTATTTTCTCTTTTCAAAGGTAATACGGAACATTTTATAAATCATTCCACAATTACTACCCAAATGTAACATTAAACACTTTTAAATGAAATAACATCATTAAAAATATCCTACCATTTAACAATACCATATTTAGTTTATAATTAATTTCCATAAATAACATGTTTTATGGAAATTAGTTCTAATATAGCATGAATATTTATATAAGTAGACTCGAGATAGGCCTATGTGCAATTTCAAATTACTATCTTTACAAACTTCATTATAATTAATTTCAAACATTACATAAAATCAAATTATGTATGGCAACATTCAATTATTAAAACTCCTCAGAAATTGTTTTGATCATTCTGTTGCTCTGGTCAGGACGTTTCCTAAAAACCCATACACTATCTGTCCTGCTCTAATGCAATGCATTCAGTCCTAAAATCAGCCGGCCATGCACATATGCAATAAAAATCATGCAGATACAGCATAACACACAAACTTTATCAGTGACAGATGGGGGGAGAAAAAGATAGGAACCTAGCTAAAAATGGTAACACCTTTTAGTGGTGCCTGGGTGGCTCAGTCAATTAAGCCTCTGACTTCTGCTCAGGTCATGATCTCAAGGTTCTTGAGTTCGAGCCCCACGTTGGTCTCTGTACCTACAGCTCAGAACCTGGAGCCTGCTTTGGATTCTGTGTGTGTGTTTCTCTCTCTCTCTGCCCCTCCCCCCACACACACACTCTGTCTCTCTGTCTCAAAAATAAATAAACATTTAAAAAAACCTAAAACTAAAAATAGTAACACAGTTTTACACATAGTAAATAGTTAAATAAATACTACGGTAATTATGGCACTTCACCCTGAAATTTCCTTATAGAAGTGGATCGTGGAGCAGTTACAGCTTGTGAGTTATGACGTAGTGGAAGGGAGATTTTCTGTAATGAGATTATTGTATTCCCCAATATAGATGGACATAGGTCATGACACATAGTTAACTGAGGCAGCTGGTAGATATCTGAGTTGTACCCATATACACACACACCATGCATTCTGTGTGTTCCTGTGTGCCTGATTCAGCAGGGTGCATTTTTCTGCATTCACCTAATATTTCCTTAGGTCAAAATCTCATATGAGCAAACCCATCTCGACATTATGCTCTAATTGTCCCCAAAGATATCCATCCTGTTGGAACAAATTCACATTTCAAAACAGGCATTATAGTAGAGCAGTCTATAGTTTAGAAACTAGTTTTATTTGCTTCTATAATTAAAATGTTCGATTCAAAAAATTTAATTGTTATTTTTTTGTTCTGCCAATCTTTTTAAGAAAACAAATATTTACAAAATTACTTGGTGAAGCAAACATATTCTACTAACTAAATTGACACATGTTATTTCAGTAATTTATAATAGTGCATCTTTGTTAAGAATTTTCAAATACATTTGTAATTACTAATAGTATTGAAATAAATGATAAAATAGTTAAGAATTACTTTGATTTTGTCACATTAGAAAAAATACATATATGTTTTATTTTGTCACCTCTTCTTTTCTATATCATTTTCTGGAGATAATTTATTTTCATAAGGAACTTCAGAGAATATATGCTAGAATTTTTTGTTTGTTTTTGTTTTTCTTTCATTGGCCAATGGTCACTGACTAGATATATTAATGTTAGGTTGTACATGATTAATTCAGTGACCATAAGAGTAGGTTACTTGTTGGATTAATGAGATAAAAATACAAATTAGTATAATTTATAAAATCATATCTAAAATTGTAAGATATATTACCCAATAAGCTTTATTTCTAATGATAGCTATTTCCCACAATAAACTAAGTTTCATTTAGTGAATCCATATGTCCATTTATATGAGTTGAACCAGTCCCTGAAGCCTTTTTAGTAGTTAATCACTTATTACTTGAGGAAAAAGCATTTCTCAGTATATTAAAAGATATAAAGGACATAATTGAGCTCAAGCTCTGGTTTAAAAAAATATATTATTTTCATGATTAAACTTTCTTCCCTTCTTGAATTTTATAGCCATATAAAATGACATTCTTTACAACTTCTGGTAGACCCAAATTGAGGTAACTTTCCAGTTCATAATAATTCCTTGCCCGGTTTCTAACAATGGCCACAGACTCATGATTCTCAGCCTGACCCAGTGCCACTACCATTCACTCCTACACGACCAAGGCTGAGCAAATCTCTGTAGCCATGGCAGGCCCAAGACAAATCAACCAGATTCATTCTTTATAGGTTTAATAGTGAGGCTAAGAAAGGAAAAGAAGGCATCCTTCCCCTCTGATTTGATTACTGGTGGATTTTCTTCCTCTTAAGAAGAAAATTAAATTGTCCAACAGTAGGACAGAATGATGTTGCACCCATATGGCAACAGACATGAGAGAGCCTTAGTCATGGTGAAGCCCTGACCCGATTAGAGTCTCCAAGACAACACCTTCCAGCTGCCCTACTTTTTAGAGATCCTTTTTGGAGCCTTTGATATCTCCCCTATTTTCTCAAAAAGCCTTCATTTAGCCTAACAGTAGAGTTTGGCTATAGCTGTTGGGTGAGTGAAAGAGCCCTAACAATGAATGCTGCCCTATGAAACCAGTTACTTTCATTTAATTTTAATTCAGATGGCTTAATTATGAAGTAGATATGGTGACTTCAAAAATGCAGTGAATAAGCACAGATGATGGCATAAAGCCCAAGCATTATCCTACCGATGACTTAGAAATTGCAAAAGAAAATTTTAAGTTTACTATATCTGAGCGACAGATGTAACTTAGCATCAGTAATAATGGGACAACCCGGCATGTGCTTTCTGATATGGTAAATAATACATCACTTACGAAATATTCTTGCAAAATTGTTTAACATAAAGTAATGAAGCCTGTGAACCTAACATCCAGTAAGGTTGCCAAACAGGCAAGATAGGGGCAAGTTACTTAACACTAACAGGAAACGATCAAACAAATTCAGGATGTAGAATATCCTACTCAATAATAACAACTGATCTGAGCTCTCATGAAGTCAATATTGCTTAAAATATTCTTAAGGAGACAAAAGGATGGGGTGCAGGATGACTCAGTTGGTTAAGTGTCTGTCTGACTCTTGATCTGGGCTCAGGTTATGATCTCACGGTTTCTGAGATGGAACCCCACTTGAGATTCTCTCTGTCTGCCTCTTTCTCTCTGCCCATCCTCTGCTCATGCTCTCTCTCTCTCTCTCTCTCTCTCTCAAAATAAATAAATAAAAGATTATAAAGAGACAGAGAGACAAGGATATAATGAACTACTGACCACATGTGAAGTAGGAAATTGTGCTGTTCTTTAAAAATCTGTAAAGGACAATTTTAAGTAACAGGTAAAAAAGTTGGAGGGAGATTAGATATATTAGCTATGAGTACAGAATTATTAGATTACATTATAGAGTAATTATTACATGTATTATAAAGGGGCAAAGGCAGGGAAAATATCCTGGTCACTGAATTCAGTAAGAAGAGTCAGGTTAGGCTTTTTTAAGAGTTTTATTTGAACTACTATAAGAAGGATAAATAGAGGTTAGTTATCTTGTTAGTTGAGCTGTCAGCACAGGGCCCGAAGCGGGACTCAAATTAACCAACCTTGAGATCACGACCTGAGCCAAAATCAGGCGCTTAACCGACTGAGCCATCTAGGCACTCGAACCTAATTTTTCTTAATTAATTTTTAGCATCATATGGAATGGAGTCACTAACTATCCTTGATAAAAATCTATTTCCAATGAAGTTAAAATTTGGATATCTAAATGTCTGTCTCCTAAGCCCTTTTAACAATACAATTGATTGGGCATTGAATTTTTATTCTACATAAGTAGAAAAAAACTAGTAAGACCAAGGTGATACTTAGAAAAAGATATTGGCAATAAACTAAGAATCATACTGATAGTTCAGGTCTAAAGAAAAAAAATCAATATGGTAATGTCTACATAATAGCCCTTCCCTGAAACATGAGGAAAATGCATATTTGTATACAGATGAGTCTGTGCAAGAGAGTAAGAAAGAAAATTCAAAAAATGAATTACAGACTACAGGGCTGGAGAAAATATTATTTGTAGAAAACTTTAAATTCCAAAAGGGGTAAAAATCTTGTTTCTCCCAAAGAACAACTTAACTAGTATTCCTTGTTTTTAAACTCATAAAGAAAAGTTCCTATATGACTATAAAAATCCACATGGGTGTTGCCTAGGTGGCTTAGTAGGTTAAGCATCTGAGTCTTATTTTCAGCTCAGGTCATGATCTCATGGGGTTTGTGGGATCGAGCCCTGTGTCCCACTCTGTACTGACAGCATAGAGACTGCTTAGGATTTTCTCTCTCTCCCTCTCTCTCTCTGTCCCTCCCTGCCTTGTGCTAGCTCTCTCTCTCTCTCAAACTAAATAAACATTAAAACAATCCACATGGTAAGTGAAAATATTTCTCTTGAGACATAAAATAATGTGTATACCTAATACTCAAAGACAAAACTGGAAATCTTCGTCTTCATACAATTATAGGGTATGCAATTTATGAAGGTCATTCCCTACAAGAAAAATAATAACAGCAGGAATACCTCAAGCTGTAATTTAAGCAAAAGTTTAGAGAAGTACACCCAGGAACACATTGTAATTAAGATAGCCTCTGTCAAAATGCAACCACAAATTAATTAAATATTTGTATTCATTCATTAGCAAATATTCAGCGAACACTTTTGCCTACCAGGCACTGTGCTGACATCAGACATACATTTGCAGAAAGAGAAATTGCGTCATCGTACTGGACTTAGAGAAAATAAACACACATAAATAAAATTATTCCCAGTTATCAAAAATGGTTCACAGAATACAAAACATGGCCTCAGAAAAGCAGTAGAGGAGACCACTTAGAAGAGTAGAGAGGGCTTCACTAAGGCAGCGCCATTTAAGCAGTAGTCTGAGCTGTGAGGAGTTGGTACAGAGAAAATGAAGT
This sequence comes from Prionailurus viverrinus, assembly GCF_022837055.1. NCBI lineage: Eukaryota > Metazoa > Chordata > Mammalia > Carnivora > Felidae > Prionailurus > Prionailurus viverrinus. The sequence goes on along the minus strand of NC_062561.1, from coordinate 223,720,853 downwards.
TGGAGGAACAATTCCTCAAATCGGACAAAACTTGGAATATTTGGGGAATTAAGAGTTTGCCCCAGGAGCGTCTGGGTGGTTTAGTCAGTTGGGCATCTGACTTCAGCTCAGGTCATGATCTCAAGGTCCATGAAATCGAGCCCCAAGTTGGGCTCTGTGCTGACAGCTCCAGCCTGGAGCCTGCTTCCGATTCTGTGTCTCCCTCTCTCTCAGCCCTTCTCCCGCTCATGCTCTGTCTCTGTCTCTTAAAAATAAACTTTTAAAAATAAAAATAAAGAGTTTTGTTCTGTAAAGTAAAAAATACAGATAACTCAAATTATTCATGGCTTTGTATTTTGAGATGTAGAGTTTGTATTTCAAGGGACATTGGGATCCATTGAATGATTTGAAAAAGAGGAGTGAAATGACTAAATTTCCACCATAGTAGGATCTGCTGGAAGGAGAATGAATAAAGAGCAAGGGAGGTAGAAGCAGGGAGAATATTTTTGGAGATTAATTTTCCTTAGACATCAGCTACCAACCTTCCTCATGTTTTCTCATTTCAGTAGTGATGTCATCATCCTCAATTACTGAAGCCAAGATCCCAAGGGTTGTCATTTTTTCCCTCTTATGAATTAAGTTGATGGTTTCAGACAGAGACAAGTAGGCATGTTGCATATTATTTCAGAGATTAAATCAGTAGACTTGAAATGGATTTGGCAGAGGTCCACAGGAAAGTGACGAATCAAGAACGGATCCTAAATTTCTGGCTTATGCAAGCGAGTAATTACATCATCCAAAGTGGACTATTACTAATGCATGTTTTAAAATACAAAAGCCAGGGGTGCCTGGGTGGCTCAGTCAGTTAAGGTCCTGACTCTTGATTTCAGCTCAGGTCATGATCTCATGGTTCATGGGCTGGAGCCCCACATCGGAACCATGCTGCGGGTGCAGAAGCTGCTTGGGATTCTCTCTCACCCTCTCTCTGCCCCACCCCCACTCTCTCTATCTCAAAATAAATAAATAAACTTTAAAATATAAAATAAAATACAAATCCACACAAAAGTGAGAACTGGAATGTAAAATATCATAATAATGACATTGGGTTAATGGATCACTGGTTCTTAGAAATATTTGTAAGTAAAGAGGATCTCTAGAAATTCAGTATGTGTGCTGTTCACCTATTCCCTAGACCAGAAGATGTTCATCTCAAATATAATCTTTGGGATTCAGAATATATTGGGAGAAACAACAAAGAGGAAAGAAATGAAAAGCAAGGGAAGACAAAAGAAAAAGAACAGAACAGAAAAAGGCAAGAAAATAAAAGAGAAAGAATGAGAAAGGATAAGAACAGAAAGACAAGAAAAAACACAAAAGTTGAAAGAAAAAGAGAATAGAGACAGAAATAATACTATATATGATATATATGATAATTTAAAACATTTTAAATCTGGAAAGTATTTATCTCTGACTTGTTTATTTTAATTCAAGGAGCCCCAGGCAATAACTCTGCTAGTATAAAGATGATTGCTAAGAATTAAAACACATTTTGAAACAACTACAATTTTGAAAAGGCCAACATTCTCAAGTTACTCAAAAGTGACAAATAATTTTTCCTTTTTTTTCATCCCCTGACATCTTATAACTACACTATTTAAAAGAAAAAAAAAAGTATTTTCTACCGATTGTATGTCAAGAAGAACCATGACCTTCTGGTATTATCCACACTAATATTGTATAATTTTACCTCATATTTTCCCAACTATTCACTGGTGTTCAAAATCCTGTGTGCTCTAAACAAAGTCACATTGGTTGACATTATAATCTTGCCATGTATATAATACATGTCTGATAATATATTGACTGAATTTCCAAGTAAAATACATTTGTCAGAAGTTTTAGCTTTTATCTCCAACACTCAATCAACACATATTTCTATAATGTATTATAAACTGTATAAATATTATGAAGTAATTTATAAAAGATATTTTAAAAGTTAAAAATAACACAGAAATGTCATAATGGAAACAAAATTTCACTTCCTTTTTTTTTCTTCTGAGTTTAGTTTTCAAAAGTTAAAGGTGATATCATACACAATAGTTTATAAGGGTATATATTCTCAGTTACAGAGTTACGAGGGAAATCATTTACATTTGTAGGCTAGTTATAGTAGTTAATTCACATACTTCCACTTGTTTGCTAAAAAGAGGCTGTCAGAAATTACAAATGACAATGAAACCTCTAAGAAAAGAGTGTCTTTGGGGAAAACAATTTTCAGAGGCCATAATTTTGTAATGGTTCAAATTTACATTTCATCGGATGAGCTTTTCCATTAGAAATTTGCTCGTAAGACACAATTTCCATTTGCATTTTCTCCAATGGGTTTTTTACAAAGTGTTTAAAATCCTTTAGCTATGTTGCAACCAGCATTATCGTGGATGATAATTTCAATATCTTAAATTAATACACCATAAAACCTGTGATAAAATTTGTGAAAGTATCATGAAGAAAATATTACCTTGCATTTATCTGTATTCCAATGGTACATATAAATGTCATTGGTATTTTATATATGTTGATTGTTACGATATGCTGAATGTTTTGAAACTATAGACAAGTAGGACAATTTATATATTCTAGCTTTTAAAGATAACATTCTTTCCTTCTATCCTTTTTTCTCTATCACTTTATCTTGCTTTTGTATTAGTACAAACTCTGAGCATAGAGGACATTAGTTATTAATTCTCATAAGCTTTTAGTAAGGTATATGCCTGAATGTTCACAAAATAGATAATATGATATTTTTTCATAAGTAAAAATATGGAATGTTCATATGACTTCCCATTATTTTTATACATTATGAATTTGCCTAAACCATGCCTGTATTAGGTATAGTAGGTCCATGGATATATAACATTTGCTCAAATATTAAACTGTCTGAAATAAAAATACAGGTATTTTTGTATTTTAGAGCATATGATACCAAGATTAAACACTTCCATCATGTCAACTTTTGAGCAAACAGCTACAAGGAGATATTCCAATATGAATAAGAAGCTAAGATAAATGTAATTAGTAATAAATAGAGCATCTATCTAAAGTGTTACCATAAGCTGATCATAAGTATTATTGGATAGATAGATGATACAGATAGATGATATAGATATAGATATAGATATAGATATAGATATAGATGATATAGATATATTCAAGAGCATTCTAAGGGTCATTCTATAGTGTCCAAAAGAAGAATCAACTTGTATCATCAGATGAGTCTTAATAACTCTCACATGAATTAATATTTCCTAAATATGAGGTAATATCTGTTTAAAATATCTTTCCCAGGGATATTTTTTAATTTTTATTTGTATTTATTTTTTAATTTTGTTTACTTTTATTTATTTATTTTGAGAGAGATAGAGACAGCATGAGTTGGGGTGGGGGTGGCAGACAGAGAGGGAGACAGAGAATCCCAGAAATCAAGAGTTGGACACTTAACTGACTGAGCCAGCCAGGTACCCTTGTCCCATGGACATTTTTAATTAAAAAATACTTTCTTAGATATGACAGTGGGCCAAGAGTCAAGAAGTTAATATTGTGGTTTCTTCAGTGACCTTAAATAAGTCACTTGGCAAGAATATAATGGTTATTCAAATGGATTTTTGCACTACCTACTTCACAGAACATTACAAAGCCACATAAAAGTATTAATATATGATAAACGATATTGACTGCATTGTTCAATAATTAAATAAATTAGAGATCTCATCAAATATTTTTCCCGAGAGGCTATCATTGAGCAAAAAAGTAATGGCTAGCACTTGACATCATGTAATTTTAATGTAAATCCTTATAAGGGCTTTCTGGAAATTTGCATAAGAGAATGGAATCACCCGGCACACCTCCACTTAGAAGTAGGAAAAGTAGTTGAATTGTCAGGTAATAGCCTTTGGAGGCATAATGGAGACTGGTCCATCCCCAAATCAGTAGGTGATTATTGATGTTCTGTAGGGAGAACTCCCACTTTATAATTTCCCTGCTCAGACTCATTCCTAAACAGCATTTGGAACTATCGACGATTTTGCATTGAATTACCGACCAACTGCTGAAGCAGATCTCTTCTTAAGAAAACTCTTGTTGTACATAGAATTCACTATTTCCATTTTGTTACTTTAAGGAGACCACAGAGTTTAGATAGGTTAGTAATACGTAATAATAATTTACCAAATAGATATGGAAACTCTGTGTCCCTAAATTTTCTGAACCTCTAAACTAAGTTATCAGATCTATAAATGTGTTTTAAATCAGACTGCCAAGATGAAGGAAACAATAGAACTTGCCCTACTGCAAAGGAAATTATCATTATCTCTCTGTCGGTTACTCTGGATGATGAGAGAAGTCTATCTATAAACATTTAAAGAGAGATTTAAAAAGAAATCCCTCCAGGAACCACTCTAAAGGTTTTAAGAGAAAGACTGCTGAAGGAAAAAAAAAAAGATTGAAAACAATTGGCTTAGCTGTTCAGAGTAGACAGAATGAAACAGTAATCTGTCATTGTGTGGGTAGACAAGATGCTGGAAAATTGGATAAATTGGAAATCACTGGAAGGCAGCTATTTTGTCCAAAAGTGCATTAGATATCCAGGAAAAATGTTATTAGATGGTGAACAATTACTACTCAAAAGTTTCTAGCTGTTTGGAATATAGAGTTACGTATAGTCAAAAGATTCTATTATTATTATAGTAATAAATCAATCTGAATCTAAAAAAAAAATGTCTTCTAAAATACATGTTTTTTCTTACCAGAGAGATAGTTTAAACAATATGTATTTGCCTATGCTTGTGAATACATATGCAGTAAAGTAACCAAAATTTTCCTCCTCATCTTTGTTAATTTAATCCATTAGAAATTCAGACTATTGGGCTTCACTCTAAACTCTATTAAATCTTCATTTTAATAAAATCCCAGGTTACTCATATACTCATTATAACTTGAGAAGTATGTTTCTATATTGTCTTGAGTGTCCAATTGATGGCACAAATTTGTCACTGTTGACTCCTTAATTAAAATTCTTCAGTGACTTCTCTGAAGCTTGAAAAGAAGCTCCAATTTGTGGAAATAAACTGCATTTAGGTTTATCTTACTGTTTTCACTATCCATTTCCACCCAAAAGAAGAGAGCTTATTTTTGCCAACTCGAGTTGGTTTCATTTTACTTTTTAATATTTTTGTATAAGTAAATTAAAATAAGAAATGGACATATGAATTGATTTTATTCTAATATTTAAAAATAGTCATTTATCTCTTGAGGTCTAATTGACATATAACATTATTTTAGTTTCAGGTATTCCACACAATGATTTGATATTTTTATACTCTGCAGAGTCATTTAAAGTGATGTTTTAAATCAGACTGAAAGATGAAGGAAACCATAAAGCCAAACTTTAAAACTATCTTCTAGAAGTAATCTTTAATCAGTCTGAAACAATTGATCCAATCATATACCCCAGTTTTAATCACATTTCTTTTCTCTCCTTTTATGCTGGTCGTATTTTCAAGGGGACTCAGGTTTTACCAACTGTAGAATTAAATATGTGGTCTGTGCTTTATTTCTATCCAACTCAACACTGAGATCTGGTTCAATACTGTGCTTATCTACAAAATCTGGACACCCTTTCCTATACTCCATTACCAAACAGGTCACTAGAAAAGCATGGGCAACTTAGAAAGCTTTTTTTTTTTTTTTAATGTTTATTTTTGAGAGAGAGACAGAATGCAAACAGTGGAGGGCAGAGAGAGAGAGGGAGACACAGAATTGGAAGCAGGCTCCAGGGTCTGAGCCGTCAGCACAGAGCCCAATGCGGGGCTTGAACTTATGAACCGTGAGATCATGACCTGAGCCAAAGTCGGACTCTTAACCAACTGAACCACCCAGGTGCCCCAGAAAGCACCTTTAATGTGGAAAGACTTACATTTCATTTCAAGTCTGCCAGTTCCTTTTTTTTTGTTTTTACTATAAGTTGCCTAATTTATATATTTGACATTCTAGCATTAATATGTCTATAGAGTCAATAACAGTGCATCACAGTGCCTTCTCAGGCTTTTATCAATACATTGATCCATGTTTAATGCAATGTTATGAATTCTTCTTTGCACATTGATATCAGGTCCACTTTCTTTTCACTTTCTTTTTTCACAATATGTCTCAATATATTTTCAAACATATATTTTTTTAAGCAATGTGAATCATATAGTTTAAGAATGACTTCTCCCTTGTTAAATTTTGATTTACATCTCTTTTAGGAAAATTATATGGTTTGTATTTATTGTGAGAAATGACATAGAGCTTTTACCTTTTACATAAAGCTTTTATGAGCTTACAAACAACACTTTTAATACTTGGAATTATACTAGCTGCTGTTTTTATTTTTAAATGGAGCTTCATATATTTCATTTCTTTCAATATTTCAAATAAATAATTCTCATTTATAATGTAAACAAATACAAGCACTAAATGCACTAAGGTTAAGTATTAAGAAATAAATTATTCTCTTATTTATTTTTTAATCTGTGATAAGTCCCATAATACTATAATACTTTAATCATATATCTTTGCAAAAATATTTTTAATTCTATTCAATACAGTAACCATAGTTTTACTTAAATTTATGTAGTCATAAATAGTACTTTCAATCATTTTTTTAATCTTATTTTTTAGTACCTTATTTTGGTTAATGTTATTCACATGTTCCTTTTTTACCATTTATTTTTTTTTAAATGGAGATATAATACTTTTAAAAACTTTCCATTTTTACAAATACAGAGCATAAAATTTTGTATGAAAATATCTTTCGAATCCCAACAGAGTTCTTCCAACCTCTAGATGTTAGATTAAAAAAAAAAAGTTTATGGCTATCCAGACATATTATACTACAGAAATCAAAATATTAATCCTGCATCATTATTGTAGATATATTTTTGTTATCATTGTATTTTAAATGTTATAAGATATTTTTAGAAAAGGGTCTATTTTTATTAATGTAGTCAGAAATCTAGTTCACATTCTGATATACAAATTCAGCTATGTTAAAAAAAAACAGCTCATGAAATTTTCTTTTATATTGTCTCTGCTTGTATATGAATAGTATTTAAATATCTTAGATTTTTGTTTTTGATGTGCATACTCGTGTTTTATTCCATCCCTCTCATAATGTATATCTATTTCTCCTGTTCTCTTTCTAGTTCTTTTCATTTTTTTCTATATTGAAAAGTTTCTAAAGTTTGTATTCCATACTGTAGACTTCATTTGCTGCTCTATCAACTCAAAATTGGAATTTTAACATAGTTTTAAAATTATATTAATGTATTTTTCTTTTTAAAAACTTAATGTGCAAAATCTCTTAAAATACTCACTAATCAGTTCCAGCTTCTACCTCTGTGAAAAGCATTAGAAGTAATAAAACTTTATCTTTTGTTTTTAATTTTTTTGAACGTTTATTTAATTTTTGAGAGACAGAGACAAAGCATGAGCTGGGAAAGGGACAGAGAGATAGGGGGAGTCACAGATTCCGAAGCAGGCTCCAGGCTCTGAGCTGTCAGCACAGAGCCTGACGTGGGGCTCGAACCCATGAACCATGAGATCATGATCTGAGCTGAAGTCAGCCACCTAACCGACTGAGCCACCCAGGCGTCCCATAGTAAAATATTATCTTAAATGGAAAGTGAAATCACCATTTGAAAAAAAATCAGTCTCATTCACCAAAATAACAATGTGAAAGGACAAACATGTAATCATGGACATAGAAGCAAAAAAAAAAAAAATGTCAAAATTCAGCATTAATTTTTAAGAATTCTCAGTAAGCTAGGAATAGTAAATAGCTTCCTCAACCTGTCAAAAGTCATCTGTAAACATTTCCATTAGCATCATAAATTATGATATGTTAAAAACTCTTCACCTGAGATTTTTTTTTTTTAACCTGAGATTAAAAATAAGGCAAAGCTGTTCCCCTTCCCTATTTCTATTCAACATTGTCCTGAAGGAATTAACCATTGCTATAACAGTGGAGAGTAGTTCAGTGGCCATGCACTAATCAGAATTAGAACCAAAACTGACTATAAAGGAGGGCAGAATATGTTACCCCATAATATGCCATTTTAGCATAATGATTATTTTGAATTAAAGTTACTTACAAAACAGCCAGTGCAAGAAGGACACTCTGACCATTCTTTGTCTTGGTAAAAGTAGGAAATAGACCTCCCATATGAAAGGCACCTTCCCTGTACCAGGAAGGTAGAAAACATCCTTACTACGAAAAATAGGAAATTTAAGGCCAAAGAGGCTATGCCAACAAAACTTGTTAATACCTCAGTAATTTACCACCCCATACCCCAACTTCTTTGTTTTATCAGTTCTTCACAATTTTTTTTTTTGTTTTTCTGTCTAAAAGGTAAAAAAAATCTGCCTGCTTGGTTATTCCCTTGAGGCTCATATTTTTGGTGGGGCTCCTATAAGTACAAAATTAAATTTGTTTTTATCGTGTTAATCTGTTTTATGTCAATTTAATTATTAGACCAGCCAAAGAACCTAGAAGAGAATAAAGGAAACATTTTCTGCTCCTACACCAATAACCAGACATAGCAAGAACAACAAAAAGAGAAGTCAGGATAAAAAGAGAGAGACAGGAAAGTAACAAAGGTGGATTCTATTACTTTTCTTCTACAGGCAAAATGAAAGGTATTCTTGTATTTGAGCGTCAATGGCGTTCACTGCTTAGGCAACATAGTAGAGTTGATTAAGGTAGGTGATTCCATTTGGTCCTCTTGGTGGACCACAACACAGTATAATTTAGAAAGTCACCATGTAAATGTAAAAATGTTTATATGTCAATACATATTAATTCATTAGTGAGTGAAACATTAGGATGGTGCTGTGGTTTGAACTGTGTCACCCCAAAATACACTGAAATTCCAACCCTCAGTTTCCAGGACTGTGACCTTATTTGGAAATAGGATCTTCATAGATGTAACCTGGTTAAGACGAGACCTAATACAATATGGCTGGTGTCTTTATAAGAAAAGAAGAAATATAGACATGCAGAGGAGGAGGCCAATGTGAAAGCTCAGACATACGAAGGGACGCTTGTGTGAAGAGAGTAGAGATTAGAGGGATGAATTTACAAGGAGCATCACGGATTACTGCCAACATCAGAAGCTAAGAGGGAAGAAAAAAAAAAAACAAAGATGGAAGGATCCTCCCTTGGAGCCTTTAGGGAGAGCATTGTCCTACAGATACCTTGACTTCATATTTCTGCTTCTTTACCCCTCTGGGTCAATTTCAGTCAACTTATCTAACTCCGGGAAAGTAAACACCAAAAATACTGTTTTGTAATACCATGAAAGATATAGTTTATTTAAGGAGAAATGACACATTTATTATTTTGAGTCTTTTCCAAGAACATGGTATTTCTCTGCCTCTGTTCAAATATAAATATGTGTCATTCCGATTGTTTTCCAGCTTCCTTCATAGGTATATTACTGGTCAAGTCTACACTTGGGCATTTGAGTTAAGTTTAGTTAATGATGTTGTAAGTGTGGTCTTCAAATATTTCTTCTAAATTTGCTACTTCATCATGAGTGTCCTATCAATGCCATTTAACAAAAATGATACTTGTATATAGTATTAAATAAACAAAATTCAAGTGAAATCAAAGCAAGAAGTTACTATTAAGCTCTTCTGTTTTTTTCTTCTTTTATTTTAGCTTTTTGCTCATTTATATGGCCATTGCAATGATAATTATATCAACTATTGGAAATGACCCTCCAGGAGTATTACTACTTTTTTCCTGGCTGATCGATACATCTTTATTTAATAATATGTTGTCTGCAGTGTTTTATCTAATAATATGACTCATCTCTTTCCACATTCATATTGAACAATCAAAGCACTGGTCACAGTAATTATGTTATTAATGTGGGGAAGTCACAGACAATAAAGCTGGTCAAATGAAAATACAAGAGGAAAAGGAGACCCTGCTATCAGCCCCAAAGCTCCTTAGAAACAAGCTTCAATAAATCCAAATTATGAAACTATAATTATCACATACATATGGAGGAAATTTACCTCCTAGATGAAATAAGATCCACTGGAAAGCCGGAAGAACATTGTTTTTATGTCACTTTATATCTCATGAATTCCATCAGTTTATATTTAAATATGGCATTCAAGAGAAAGCAAAAAGAGGGGTATGATTACACAGTACCTTCCCTATAGACTAATGACCACGGTGATTAATTGCAATAAAGTTTTTATAATACTTCCCAATCTCTTCAGTTGCTTGATTACCTTATAATGGAGTATGACAGTCAGTTCAGGGCTTTACCAATTACACTATAGAATGGGCCTTTATTTGACATTTGCAGTATTTTTCTTTCTTACATTTTTTTTTATGGTCAAGACTTTAGGGAGGACAAGGCCTTAATACAGTATTATGTATGACTACTCTGAGTCCAAGGTTGGGCAGCCTAATGTTGGAATTTGTTTGACAAAAGGTAGCTATTTAAAATTGACCAACAGTGAAAATTAAAGAAGATAGACAAAGAGATAAGGAAGAGTTTTGAATGGAAATCCAAATATATTTTGAGCTTTAATGAATATTGAACAAGTAGAAGATGTCTATATGTATCATTTTATAATTCATAAACTACCTTTTACTGATTTGGTAATAAGAGAGTGGCATATTTGAAATGATGCAGAAATTCTCGATTGTACCTGGAATACACATGCACATACACACATGATCATATATAAAAAAGAAGTAACAGCTCTATGGTGGTACTAATGACGATGAAGACAGTGTTAATGATATGCATGGAACCATCCCTCCTTATATATAATATGTGACTATATATACATATACATATATATACTATATATACATATATATGTATATATAGTCACATATGAGTGTGTGTGCACCATTGCTATTAGTTGTGGGAATGAGGCTGTAAAATAGTTCCTTTATTATTATTTGTGAAATATTTATTTGGTATAAATTCATGGAATATGTACTTATCGTACAATTTATCTTGGATATGGCACCTTGTTCCCTAGATTCTTTTAAATATGAGGTTTTTTCAGTCATATATTAGAATACAAAAGCAATTTTTTCATGCTAGAAAATATATATGCTTTCAGATATATTATCCCCTCATTTCAGATGAAGAAATCAAAATTTCTGGCAGACAAGTACTTTCCAGTCTGAAAAACAAATGCAACAGTGACTTCGACAGAAGGTCAATTGCTCACATATGGAATCAGCATAGGACCATATCAACATTTGTAAACAATGTTTATATACTGCTTTTAATTCCCTAGAGAGAAATATGAAATTCAAGCAATGATTCTATTTTTATTTCCCGACTTGTAATTATGAATCTCTAGCAGCTTATTTTTATTTTTCTGCATCTTAACAGTTTTACCTGAAGCTGCAGAGAATCCTGTGAAGAATGTATAATCGTCGGCATTTTGCTTACTTCCACACCAACAGAAGGAAATGTACACGTCTACGCCCTGAAGAATTGACTCTGTTCTGTAAATGACATATGGTGGAGAATCCTTTTGGAAAATAAATACTCCTGTTTTCATGCTGAACAGATTTTTCATTTAAATTCATGGCAACATATCAAAAACTTTGCCATAAAAATACAGAGCAATCAATTGAAGTAATATAGGATTTAAGTAATAAAAGACTTAAACAATTTAACAGTTCTCCTATTCACTCAAAATTGAAATTTTAGAGAAGATGTTTTGGAATATGTTGACAGAGTAAGCACACTCCTCACATACACACAGCCCGCTGATTATCACAGCTACAATAATACAATAATCTCATTAAAGAGAAGAAATTAAGTTGTTTTTTTTTTTAGATTTTCAGCTGAAGCTCATAGTAAATAAAAGTAATATCTTTGCTGGATAGTGTTAATCAACAGTACATAGAAACTTTAGACTACCTGTATTTACATAGCTTAACTATTAGAAATAAAACCTGAAACTGTCTATGTCAACATGATTTAAAAATTTATTTCATATTATTTTTTCAGGAAGCTAGGATGGTAAACCAATAAATAACTTTATTGTTTGCTTCAGGAAATTTCTGCAAACCAATTTGTGTGAGCAAACAATTCTCTTTTCAGACAATAGATTTCTCACCTGGGCAGATAGCTGTTTATTAAATAGCGGTTTACTTATGAAGACTCACTTCAAGGCCCTCATCTAAAAGTGTCCCTCAATCCTCAGTACTTATGTCATGGATTTTACCTATTCTAATCAGTTACTGGCCTTGAAAGGCCTGCGTATCCACTTGAACCCACACTCCTATGGCCTATAAATATCACCTCATCATCCACTCTTCTAAAACACCACCCTGTCAAGGTAGTGTTTTCCTCTGTAGTTGTACTTCTATTTCATTTAGCTTTACTTACTCAACATGCTTTAGTTGGTCTTTTGGGGAGTCACTAAGAAACATCCCTGGGGGCTTTACAGGAACTAGTCAAGACCCTCTTCCCATTAGGACTCAAGTTTTTTAACCCAGAAACGGAGTTTCTCTTAAGCCTTTTGAATCATCCATTTGAAAGCCTCCTTGATCATAGTGAAAATAAGTTTCGTGTTAGACCTAAAATGGAATTTCTTTTTGTTGGATCTTCAAATGTTGTATGTGTTTTGACCCCACAAATGAGGAATGCTTTTTAGGAATTCTTCGATCATTCGATCCTATTTTATTCTTGACAAAAACCTGCCTTAGTACGTAGAATATTGCTGACTTTCCTTTTGTAGTATGTCATCATATTTTTATGAGCCTATAAAAAGGAAGTTCCTAGGAAAAAGAATAAGCATAAGTCCAATAATTTTGTCTCTCAGTTTGATCCTGAGAACTGTTGGATGGATGAGTGCAGATCTCCTGAGATCAGCATCTGCCTAGAACACATTTGCTTGGGTCACCTATGAGAACTCTGTAGGAGCTTTCCTTAATCTTGTCATGTATTCCCTGTGAGGGGCAATTCCTGGAAGAGATCTCCACTCAAAATGTTCTACCTGCTTGAAATTTCAGATGCACGGGGCCTCAGTTAAAAATATCCAATACTAGGTTAGAGTCCTGAGACAAATTGCTATAACAACTTCTTCCACCATCCATCATCAGACACTCACGGGTTCAACTTAGTTTAGATCTACACTCCTATAGGCTGATTCCTTCATCTTTTTACACTTTAAGTTCATCTGACACTATGGAAGAAAATAGGAATTCTATAGAACACAGAGAATAAGAATTTAACTTATTCTTTTTTTTAAAAATTTTTTAATGTTTATTTTTGAGACAGAAGAGACAGAGCATGAACAGGGGAGGGTCAGAGAGAGAGGGAGACACAGAATCTGAAGCAGGCTCCAGGCTCTGAGCTGTTGGCACAGAATCCGACGCGGGGCTCAAACTCACAGACCATGAGATCGTGACCTGAGCCAAAGTCAGAAGTTCAACTGACTGAGCCACCCAGGTGCCCCGGAATTTAACTTATTCTTATACAGCAGGCAATGTTTACCACTGAGTGCTTTTTGGTTGCAAATAACAAATGTACTGTAGTTACATATGCCAAATATGGAATTTTGCTGTAAAGGAAGTTAGACATTGAAAGGAAATAGAAATCATTAAGGTCTTAGGCATTAACTATAAATTGCAAAAACAAAAACAAAAACAAAAACAAAAACAAAAAAAAAAAAACCCCTAAAGTTATAAGCAGTCTAACCCTTAGAAAAGATGGCCCTGATTTTTAAAATTAAAAGTCCCCTAAAATGACTCATTAGTAAATGTTCATCTTGATTAAAATGCTGTGAAAAAATACACCTTGAATTATTTGGTCACAAATTGCATCTAATAATAGAAATTAATCCAAATGCCACCATACTCTCTTGTCATCTCCCTTTACACTATCATGAATGTGATTGCGTAGTCCTTCAATGTCATGGAACATAGCCTGCAAGTTAGCTGTTGAAGTTGCAAAATGAACAAATAATGATTTGAAAAAAAAATCATCATGCAGTAAAGAATGATAGTTTTATTTTACACTTTCTTGACAGCTGAACTAATATGAAAAACAGTCGTCTTGTTCCTTTCCAGGTTTGCATATGTTTGATTATGTCAGCTGAGCTGTTGTTCAAGTGACTTTTTCTCTGAAGTGTCAGGAACATTCATCCCCCATTTGGTTTTCCTGTGTACATTTCGGAGAGTAAGGACTCTTAACTGTAAGGGAAACGGATGTTTCTGTGGCTTGATTTTCTGTGTAATTACTGTTTCTGATTGGTCTTTTCCCAAAATGACATGCAATTTTCCAGCACAGATTATTTTTCAAAAGAACTACATTTCCAGGTTTTGCAGAGAGAGATGCCTGTTTATTGAAATATGAATTTGAATTTCTGGAAAGGAAACATCAAATTTTCATATTAATCTATAAAGGAACTATAAATTGTTAATTTTCAGATGAGGCATCTCTCAAAATGACTAGTTTTGATGATAGTAGAAATAATATTTTATTCCTTCCATTACCATGAGCAGAATATCACCATATTAAGTGTGTGAGTGTGTGTGTGTGTGTGTGTGTCTGTAGATGTGAATGTAAAAATGGGATAAGATATCAAACCTAGTAAAAAGCTCAGATAACCAAAAAAAAACACTAGTAACTAAACCAGAATCTCTATTTATTTATTACTGAGATGCCTTTCCCAATTGTGTGTTTAAGACATCAAATTATATTGCTAGCTATCTCACCAAACAGACACAAACACAAACACAAACACAAATACACAGTGCACAAATGAACATAACTTTTTTTGTTATGGGAAATGCTCACCTAAACTTGCCTGTTGCCATGACACTGACTATGTCAGGGGCTCTCTACTCAGCATATTATGTATAAAGGTATGTATATTCATTGAGGGTATGTTTTTGATCAATATTCTGTATTCATATCACTTAGAGTTTAGTATGTACTCAACAAATGCCTGTTGATTGCATAATAGGTATATTTTACAGTAATGAACACTGTCCACCATATATGGCACAATCACAAGTTCACGAAATAGTACCTTAGCTAACATTTTGTATTTTAACCAATATAATTCCCAAAAATAGCACATGACAACTTGTGTTTGAAGTAAAACTAAACTTATTAAAACTCTCTCAGGCAAGGAAGTATGACACTTTGACAGACTCTTAGTCATGTCTCAATAGTGAGGACTCAGAGAAGGATTTTTCCCTGTTACAGAGTATGGGCTCAAGTGAGTTAAATGAGTCTTCCAAGGGGAGCAACATAAAAATTGGTCAGAATGCAATAATGCAACGTTGATAGCCACAGCAAGGTGAAGGTCTTGAAGCAAGTTTTGATAAGAAACCATTGTTGCATAGGTAAGATATCTGCCTAGGTGAACGAGCATGTTGTCTCAGCTCAATTGTTCTTGAGTGATTTCCTAGGGCAAACAATAAATTTATTTAGCATTTGATACTCTTTTTTTTCTGGGGCAAAGGCTTACACTGTGGAGATAAAACAGACAAACAAACAAACCCACGTTATATTGACTTAGGTTGTTTTATTGCTTTTATCCCAGCTCATTGTCCCTCAGCCTGAAATGGAGGAGAGACCATTATTATTTGGGAACATGATCAATCCAGACGTACAATGTTGTTTGAAGAGATGTAATTATAGATAAGGTGTTTTGGGGAGTTATTTTGACCACTGTATAGTGTCTTTTTTTTCTATCCTTTTGTGTGGTTGATCATCTGTAATATCACTTGGTGGGACAGCATCTGAACAACATTTGAAATCACATATTTGAATAATATTAGAGAAAAATACTAAAGGAAGAATTATAATCTATATGTGTAGTCCACTTCTAAGGAAGACAAGAGAACACATATTAAGTCAAAAGAACAAATTCTACTACAATTTGATGAATGCGGAGAGCTGGAAATGGGCACTGTAGTAGACATCTATTAATTTCGTGAGTAGGTGATAAAGACAGGTTGCTCTGGCAAAGGATCTTACGAGAGGCTACTCTTTATTTGTTGGTTGAAACTATAGTCATCTGAAGGTTTGGCTATGGCTGGGACATTCACTTCCCAGATGGCTCATTTGCATGGCTTGTAAACTGGTGTTGGCTGGTGATGGACAGCCTCATTTTATCTCTATATTCATCTTTTCTAAGGCTACTTCAAAGTCATCCTAACATGATGGCTAGCTGCATCTAGAGTGCATAATCCAAGAAGCCAAAATGGAAGCCACCATGCTTTTTAAGGCCTACCTCAGAAGTTGCCCACTGTCACACACTGTCACCTCTGCCATACCTAGTTAGTCACTTAGAGCACTTCTAGATCAATGTGGGAAAAGACTATACAAGAGCATTAATACTAAGAGGTAAAGATAATTGAAGACGTACTTGGTGGTTGGTTACCACAAGAATATGTGCCAACAGTATCTAATTACATGATTTATAATGCTTTATACCATCAGCTGTCCATTGTCATTAACTTCTCAGTTGAGGAGTTCCTTGGGCTCACTGACATTTTATGGCTCATCTGTAATCTGTGAACCATAGCATGTAGATTTTTTTTAATTTTCATGCCTTGTGTAAAGTGTGATATGAAGAGACTGGATGAGAGAGGAAAATTTTATAGAATTCCTGTTAAGTAGTTAAGATTTCAAGCATTTCAAATTTGATTAAAAGCTCAACTTTTTCTCCTTTTTCAAAACCAAGTTAGTTAATAAAATTGTCTTTGTTGTTTTGTTTGTTTTGCTTTGTTTTTATGAAGGAATAGAAATAATGTGCCCAAATGGAATCTGAGTGATATTAATTGACCATCATGAACACATGTATTCACTTACCAAATTTATTAGTTTCTAATGGTTGATGCAAAAATTACCACACACTTAGTAGCTTAACAACATAAATTCATTATCCAATAGTTCTTCATATTAGAAGTTCAACACAAGTCTTACTGGGCTAAAATCAAGATATTAGCAAGACTGCATTCCTCCTTTAATACTGCGGGAGGATCCATGTTCTTGCTTTCTCAATACCTAGAGCCCAACTACATTCTTCAGCTCATGGACCCTGTGTTGGTTAGGTTGGGTTGATACAACAAAATGCAAAAAGTAGGATGGCTTAAAGAACAGATGTTCATTTCTCACAGTTCTAGAGACTAGAAAGTCAAAGATCAAGCATATTCATTTCCTAGAGAGAGCCCACTTCCTAGATTTCCAACCTCTTACAGACAGACACCTCACGATGTGTGCCCAGGGCTTTTCATCAGTGTTTGCTCATTGAAGATAAGAAATTTCTCTTGTGTGTTTGCCTCTACTTCAAAGGGCACCAATCCCAACATGGGGGCACCATCTTCATGATGTCATCTAAATCTTATTACTTCCCAAAGACTCCATAGCAAAATACCAACACTTTATATACAAGTTAGGGCTCAACAGTAGAGAGCGTATTAAGTCCTTTACACATTACATCTTTTTCTGTCTCCCTTTTCTACTTGAAAAAAGCCTTATGACTACATTGGCCAACCAAAACTATAGGATAATTCTGTTTAAAAGTCCTTACCTTTAATCACATCTGCAAAGTCTCTCCTGCCATGTAAGGCAACATTTTCATCACTTCGAGGGATTAGAATCTAGACATTTTTGAGAGTGCATTATTTTGCCTATCACACTAATATGGTTCATTTCTTTCAAGTTTGTTGTAATAGTCACTAGATTCTGGTACTGCAAATCCATAGAAGTCATTAGGGTTGATAAATTTTATTGTTTGCTTTCAGTGCCATTCTAGTGTTAATCAGATGGTGGATATAAAATGGAAAACTCATCACACAGAGGGCGGGGTAGATCTGATTTGTTTGAAGTCTGTAAATATGAGAAAGTATTAAATACATACGATTTTATTCTATTGCCTTTCTAAGACTTCTCTTTCTGAAAGTGTAGTTATAGAAGCTGCCTTCTATAAATGATCTGTGAGTGTTGTGTCCCTTAGAAGCATAGGCTTCCCTTCCTGGATGAGCTTAGTTGGGATTTTAGATTTTTAGTTATCTAATGCTCTGCTATCTAGATAAAATGTCAATAAGTAGTTGAGTTCAAATATTGATAAACCCAAATGTTTCATGACAAGGGACCAGTGTTAAAAGGAGCTGGCTGGCACCTCAAGGAGAATGTGTGCAAACTCAACCATGGTTCACATGTATGTTCTAGCCAAATCATAAACAAGTTGCAACCAGTTATTGAACTCCTGCAGGGAGTGACTAAAGATGACAAAAGAAGTATTAAGAATCATAGTTTTACGGGTAACATAATTAAATGTAACATTAAAGAAGAAGCAGGGATGAAAAAAAGGTTGTTGTGCAAAAAAACGAATCAAAACATACAGATTGAGTATGACAAACTGTGGTTCTTTTTCTATGAAGAATGATTGGTAGATGTTTATTTATCACATAATGATTTCCCTGGTCTGGATGTCGTTAGTGGAAGCCAACTCCTGTCCAAGACCTTTTGCTTTTGGAAGAATCCTAAGCATCTTCAGTTTGAGATTCTGGGTAGCCTTCCCACGATTCAAAGAAGACCTGTGCTCCTCATCTGACATATAGAAATCAAGGGATCAGTCTTTTGAAGATTTACACTTTGCTGGTTGGCAGAACTGCTTGTCAGTGACTTTTATCCTTATGTAATTCTATGGTATCTCTTCAACAAATCTGATATCTAGGTTTGAGACACAATTCTGCAGGCAGGGCTCAAGAGAATACTAAGGTTTCAGTACATGTTGGTGATAAGAATGGATTTCATTAGCCCCTGACAACATTTATGGAAACAAATGTAGATTTTAGAATCAGAAGTAATATCTCTAGACACATGGTTTGGCCTGTTATTAACTCACAAACTACAGTTGAACCATGGAAGGAGGAAGTACCTTAGACTCTGCAGGTTTTAAGGTCTCTGTGAACATTGACTCATTTAGTTTCAGACTTCCATCTGTTCTTTCTACCTTCCATGAAGGTTGATGTGGATGTGGACAGTGCAATCTGATTAAGTGACAGACTACCAAGTTCTTTAATAAAAATTTCAGTAAAATGATTTCTTCTTTACTGGGGGGATAGGTCTGTGTTCACCAGGCTGGAGAGAATGGTTTTCTTCATAGCCAGTAGAAAAAAATGATCAAGACATAATCAAAATCTACTTCCAGCTCAAGCTGTAGGGAATACATTTGAATTTTTGCAAAGGATGCTTTATAGTGTTGCCAAGATTTGGAACCATGATGATTGAGACAAGCAAATAAAGATACACTCAACAATTTTGGCAAAATGTCTCCCAAACCATTGATTCATGGCAACGGTTAATTTGTCCTCACTGTGCCAATAAAACCGAACAATTCTGACTAAAGTTTTATGTTAACTCACATCAGTAGATAGAAAAGAGGGAAATCGTCTCTTGAGTTATGATATACAGTTTGTGGGAATATAGCTAATAATGTCCTTGAGAGTAAGAACCTATTAAGAACAGGGAGGATATTGACAAAGTCCGTGTCTATTGATGCCATGCACTTTGCTTATCTCTGCTAGAGAAGGAATTAAAGCCTAGAGGGAAAAAAAAAAAGCATATTGTAGATAGTTATTGCACCAGTTATTGTTCTTGAACATGAGCATGCTTCTTTTAAATGGAAACCATATATTGACTGAAAAGCCTTTATGTTAATGTATCTTTTTATACATAATTAAACTTGAAATATGAGCTGTTCTTTGATTCATAAGTTGAATAAATGAAAGATAGCTCACAATAGATTTGAGTTAATTGCCACTCAGAACATACTAAGAAATACAGAGTTATTTCTATTATCCAGATTGGATAAAGGATAAAGGAACAAAATTCTTTTTTTTTTTTTTTAACCTGGTGTTCCTTCTGGGAACCTCAGGTATTTTATGAATAGAAGACATATTAACAGTTTCAATATTCTGAATTCTGAGACTAATCGTAGGAAAAGCAACATCAAGAGTGTTCAAGGAGACAAGGCAGAAGCATAAATCCTTATTTTTGAAAAATAAGGACACAAATATTAACAACAGATGATATTTTAAAACCGTAATAATTAACAATGATCATGAATTTTTGTTAAAATGTTTAAATAGGAAATAAAAGGAAGTATTTTTTTGCTTTAAAATACAACTTTAGTATTTTAGTATATGCTTTAAAATACAATTTTAGTATTTTCATCAGCATATTAAATAAAGCAACATGCGTATTACCTTTAATTTGACACCTTAATATAATGTGACAATTTCTTTAAGAAATGATATTTTCTTAACTCCCAGGCATATTCACACCTCTCTGTAGTTATACCATGTATTATCTCAATCATTCTTTTAACACTTTAGCGAAATTCAAAAATTTTTTTCAAGAGAAAACCAAATGGTTAGGTACTTGATGGGTAAAATAATAATGACTGAAGGGAGCCATAAACATGACAATGGGAGTTTCAGTGTAATCCTGCAGTCAAATCGCAAGTTAAGCAATATATTTACAGATAAAAAGACTTAGAGACAGAAAGATTAAGTCATTTACAGAGTATGATATAGTCAGTAAACAAAAGAGCCAGAAATTATATCAGTTTTGCTTGACTCAAAGTATTTGCTTCCCACTGTAATCACACTGCTTTTGATTTAGAATGAACTAATGGTATACATGTGTGGACAGAGGGAAAAAGGAGAGATGACGAATGACTCCCAGATTTCAAAACTGGAAAAACAGTGACATTGTGGTATGCTCATCATGCTACCGAGAAGTGGAGGGAAGGAAAGGAACAAGTTGGTTATAGTACAGATAGGGACAAAGTATCTGTTTTGGACCTGGTGACTCTGATATGCCTACAAGACCCTGTTGTCAATCAGGCAGCTATAGCACATTGCAACTCACAGGACAGGTCCAGGCCACAGAAATAATTTTGGGATTTGTCAGCATCAACATGATGTATAATGTCATGTGAATAAACAATAAAAAATGGGAACACATCTATGGTCGAAGGAAAATCCAAGACCCAGTTTTGGGATACTCATGGAATTCAAGGTTTAGAGGGTAAAAAAAGAATTGACTTGAGGTGGGACTGATCCAGAGAATATGGTCCCACAGATGTGCAGAAGGGTTTTTTCAAGTTTGCAGTCAGTTGTTAAATGCTGCCCAGGGAACACTGTGATGAATACTGAACAATGGATTAGGTAGAACATATAGTCCAGAATATGTAAAGAGAAGTTAGTCTATCAACAATACATGCTATAAACCACGGTGAAACAATTGGTTGTTTAAAAAGTTGTCTTGAAGAATTGTTTTGGGAGAAAAAATATAAAACTCATCTCATATCATATAATAAATTAATTCCAGATGAATCAAAGATTTATATATAGAAATTTTAAAGTATTGAAACAATGTAAGTACCCATATTCTCTAAGGCACTTTCTCGATTGTTTTACATGCATTCACTCATTTAATACTTCTAATAAACTTCTTGACTCTGATACAAATATTCTAATTTTCCTGGATTATTGCAGTAACTTCCTACTCATTCTTCTACAAACTGAAGCACTAAAGGATTATGAAATTTGCCAATATCACAAAACAAGTTACAGATAGAATTGGGATTTGAAACAGCTAATCTGGCTCCAAAAATGTTTACTTTAACCACTGCAGTGTTCAACATGCCGAACCACAGAGGGCAAAATGCACAGTATTAATAACAAGGGGACTCGATCTTATTACTGTCCAAAATTAGTGTAACATATGAGATATCCATCCATAAATATATTGTAAATTAAAAAATAAAAATACAATTAATATCTAGCCATTTTTTTCAGGAAAAAGATGTACTCATATTATGCTGTAAAAGTGAAATTTAGAAATACACCATTTTTGGAAATCTCTTCTGAATTAAATAACAAGAAAAATTTAAATTTGTGGGTTTTGTCCAGATATTCTTCTACTTAAACAAAGTTATATGAAAATGTGTTCACTGCATTTACTTTTAAGGGAAACAATAGTGAGTTTACGTGCAAAATGAATCCTTCATGTTACATAATTGATCACGTACTCGCATGCATAGAACGAATAGGGCAAATATATGTATAAAGTGTTAATAATTGTGATCAGTGTAGGTTATTTAATTACATACGCTGTCTATTTCTTTTCTAATTTTCTTTGATCAATATGTACGCTTTGGTCATTGAACAATTAAATTTATTTTAAAAGAAATTCTTGTCACTGTCTAAAACACTTGTGAACAATATAAAAAACTCAACAAAATGCAATCGTTCACAACTGTACTTTAGCTGACTATTTAATGATAGTTGAAAATGCTGGTGATGAATTTTTCTAAGTACATTTAAAGTGTAATCCCTAAAGCATCATGTAAGTTAACTGTATTATAACTGTCAAAAGTTAAATTTTATTTATCTCTGGGTTTTCTTGCCCCTTAACATCTAAATTCTCTTCCCTTTGTATTACTTAATAACAGAAGAAAATCAATATTATCAAGAGGTAGACATTACCAATGTTAAGTCTCTGTGATAACGACAGGATAATACTTTGATTCAGGATAAGTCAGAATCGGCACAGGAAAAAAGCTCTAACACATTGTATTCCTCCGTACAGCAGTTCTGGGCTTAGCATGACACCTTTCCCTCAGCCCTTAAGAAAGTCTCTGCTGTTGGGCATAAAGTCAGGGATGCCAAGAACATTGGTTCCTTTTTGAAACCTCTTCTCCACTTCTAATTCCCAAATCCTGCCAGCGGTTCAAACAGGACAGCACGGGTTTGAAATCCAGCATGATTAGGTAAGTCATTTTCTGTATGAGTGAAGTGCTGTCTCTTGGGACTAAAATGTATGGGTGAAAATCACATTATTGAAATACTAGGATTTATGAATGATTTGAACCTTTGAGGTACGTGTTTGGGGCTATTAGGCTAGACATCACGCTTTCCTCTTCATGGCCCTTGAGTTGAATTTTTATCATGAGAAGCATTTCCTTGAAAGAGCCCACGCTATCTGAAAGATGCCACATGTAATGACATTCACTGGCAGCCGTTTGAAGGCGGCGGACGGCCAGTAAATCGTTCACCTTGTGTGGTTCAGAGCAACTTTAAAAACGTACCCGTTCTCTTTTCACAAAGCGCATTTCCATATCAAATAATGTTCTCTATTTAAAGGTATACATCAACCTGAATATTGGATTATGCAATAATCCTTCAGAATTTAGCCATAAACTTATGATATGCATTACATGACGGATTTGGTTCACAAGCCCTAAAAATTGTTAGTATCAAAGGAATATTTTAGCACAAATTTGCATTTGAAGGAATTTATGAGATTGACTAAATAAAAGTGTTTCTTTTTTTGCATGCCTCAGTTTGTGACACCTTGATATCGAGGAGTTGGGAGGAAGAAGGAAAAAACAAACGAACGAACAGAAAATTAAGAAACGAACAATTTAGTTTTTACACAAGCAAAAAGGCAAACACTGTGATGGGCACATTCCTCTTCAAGCAAAGATTTTTGCCGAGCCTGCCGGGAGCAATGTCACAGGAAAGCCTCAGAAAGCTGTCAGTTCTAAGGATTGTCTCAAGTGTAAGAGTTATCTGACCCAGTGTAGGATGTCCTGGAACACGTGGCATCCAGATACTAATGGAGAAGGAAGAACAAGAACCTAACAATATTGCCTCAAGTGGGAGAATTCTGACAGGTCATTTCCAGAGAAACCCAGGGTTCCTATTCTTCCTTTCCCGGTCCTGCCTCTACAGATGGGTGCTCCTTAAAAAAAAATTGTCAAATACCAGATTCTCTCTCAGCGTCGGCACCACATACTTTATGGTGTATTAAATGCAGAGGTGGCCATGTAAATTTTGTTTCTGGAAAATATTTTTTTTAATATATGAAAGTAACACACACATTCATTGGTTGTTTAGGTAGATTTCTGAAGAAAGGAAAACAATGGGGAAACATGAAAAGTAGTACAGTATAAGCTATTGTTAAATTGTCTTCCAATATTTAGCAAATATACAAATTGCACGTACACTATGCTTCTTCATCGGAGCAACTTATTTCCCTGTTGTGTTTTTGTGTATGTGTTTACTGAAATCATTGTAGGTTTTACTGGATCTCATACATGAAGAAATTCTGAGGAATATATCTGGAACCATGTAGAATGGTTGAGGACTCTCAGGGACGCAGGCAGCCCATCACTTTGGCATTTGAAGAACGCGATTATTATAACATTTGGATATTTCCATGAACTAAAATATATTTTTACATTTGCTATCCCTTTTTACTTATGTCAAATTAATAGTTCTACTTATTACCTAAGAAATAAGATAGGATAATAATAACTTATTCATATTGACTTATTATCAATATTCCATAGTGATTTATTGTATCATCGTGGAGCCATTTAAAACTATATTGCAATGGAAGAGGAATAGACATATATCAAAAGCTGCTTGCTTGGTGTAGTGGATCTGGTTAATGACAGAAAGACTTGTATTGAAAGGAGGTAGAACCATATTGGTCACGTAAATAGAACTGGAGGTGGTATTTGTCATTAATCACCTTCCCTCAAGCACTGGCTAGTCTTTAATTCAGCCCATTCTTGTTTACCAGTACATTCCCTGTATCTAGATCTCCTGGTATAGAGCAGCCATTTAAACATTATCTGTTGAATGGATGGCTCTTATTTATTTTATTCTATTATTTTCTTAATATTTATTTTTGAGAGAGGACAAGCAGGAGAGGGGCAGAGAGAGAAGGACAGAGGATCTGAAGTGGGTACCTTGCTGACAACAGCAAGCTGTGGGGCTCAAATTCACGAACACGAGATCATGACCTGAGCTAAAGTCTCCTGCTCAGTTGAAGACCTTTTAGCCTGAGTAGAGGGAATACATGTTCACATCTGACCCTGTGTTTTATATATATATAAATATATGTATATATAAATATATATAATATAAAATGCATATAAATAAAAATAAATATATATTAATACAGCTATAAATATAACATATAATAAATATATAATGTAAAATATTTTAATATATGTATAATTTAAAATATTTTAATGTTTTATATATATATAATTTTAACTCTTCTATCAAAATTATGGTTTAATGATAGAAAATTCTTCTGAAATCATTAAATGTCTGGAGGATTTTTCTCCTCTGATGGAAACGAAAAATAGTGATAGTTGTTCTGATTTTTATGTTTATTTAATGTTTCACACAGCTTTTCATCACAATATATTATGCACTTGAAAACTGATTGTTCTTGTGAGTGCTGGTGTTTATGAGTAAGTAGCATGTAGGGGTGGGAGGGAAGGTAATGAAAAGCTGTACTCTGTGCACCTCTTTCCTGTAACATAATTTACTCTATTGATTTTCCACTCTCTACTCCCCAAGTAAAATTCTGCAACGGGCAGTTGGGGGACTCTGGATACAAGGAGGAGAATTTAATACCCAACACTGAGACAAGAGGTAACTTCATTTTGCTTTTCCATTTAGACTTTATAGTCTAATTAAAGAAAATGCACATATATCTAGAGATAATCATGGATAATAAACACATATAATTACCATTATCAGTGGATATTACAACAGCTGAAGCACAAAAAGAAATGAAAAAAGATTACCAGCCTTATGCAAATGCATATTCTCTTTAAGAATTCCAGTTATAGTGTAAAAGTATTAAAATAATTCAACACATTCAAAGCCCATATACTTTGTGATCATTTTAGAAACGTATTCAAAAATATTTCTGTGTGCAAAACATTTTCATAATGATCTTGTTTAAACGAAAGTATTTAGAATGGTACGTTATAAAATTACATTGCAGAACACAATTACTTTTCTCTTTAGAACACACATAATAAAATGTAATTATCTGTGTTTTTTCATAAACATGAGTTTTAGTGGTGTTACTTGATCCTGCATAATACGGGTACTTTCTTTCTTAAAGTAAACATAGTACTCTGTTTCTTTCTTAACCCAGAAAGTATGGGCAGAGTCCAAGTAGAAGGGGTCTGAAGTCATGCATCAAGTGTAGTGAAATACCTCAACCACCTAGAGTTCTAGAGATAATTTTGAACATTTTTATTTATTATCAGTGCCTATGTACAGCTGACAGTTCAAGAGTTCAAGAGTGAACCATACAAAATGGTTTGCAAAAGTCCTCTTTTCTCCCCAGGAGGCTTTTCTAAGAATAAGCGTTACAGAGTCTCCCCACTACTCACTTATTCACTTCGTGGAGGATGGTATAAGATTGGTGAGTTTTCTGGAAGGAAAGTCTGAGCCCCTGTTTTTCAATCATTCCCTTTATCTTCTTGCAGAGAGCAAATACTGTGCGTCGCACGCCACACAATGCTGCCGAATCAAAGAGCAGGCTCTTGGCTCCTGTCCTGTTGCTGTAGTCATGCAAACCTCTTAGGAAAGCTTATCTCAGGTGATGCATAGGAACACTCCTATAGGACCATCCTGGCACACTTTCTCAAACAATAAGTGATAGAGCTGACATTTGGATTTGTATCTGTTTAATCATTGCTTCTGCAATTGTATTAATTCCAAAATTGGATGGAGCAATAAATTTCTACGTGTGTTATCAAACTAACAAACACAATAAACGCACATATATCAAGTGTATCATCCTATCCCTATGTTCTTATGATAATACTTCTTTGCTTCACTTTTTAAATTTTTATTCATTGACGAGTTTGCTTTTTGCTGACGCTACTTACGCTATCTGAGTATTGTGAGGATATGGGTGAATCAAAATATAAGTTCCCTATCCCTAATCTTAGAACCCTAAAGAAAGTAAACTCCCCTGGGACTCCTGGGTGGCTCAGTCGGTTAAGCCTGTGACTCGGTTCAGTTCAGGGTCTTGCGGTTTGTGGTTTTGAGCCCCGTGCTGGGCTCTGTGCTGACAACTCTGAGCCTGGAGCCTGTTTCCGATTCTGTGTCTCCCTCTCTTTCTGCCCCTCCTCCACTCATGTTCTGTTTCTCTGTCTCTCAAAAAGTGAACAAGAAAAATTATACTCCCGAAATGGAATTTTTAAAGTCGTGTGATATCATTTGTTTTATAGATTTGGTCACTAATAGTGGAGTCAGTCACTTTTTGCCTCTTTGACACACAAAACATCTACCAACAAATTATACCTTATTCTTTCGCTGAAATGTTTTAAACTTACTATTTCTACCTGTTAACATTTCAAAGGTGTGTATCATTGTTTGAAGAATTAATTCAAAGTCATTATTATACATGTCATCAGAGATTGCTATGGACTTTGCAATGTTCGTGTACCCATTCTTAGTAACAGAATTCCAATTTTAACTGGGCACAATGCTACGTTTCCTATGTTTCCCTGGGTCTAGATGCAAATGTGTTGAGACAATTTGTGTGTGACTTCGGAAATGACTCATTAAATTCAGTTGAGTCAGCAGGGAGATATGCTTTTGTAAATCTTTCTACACATTTTGCAGCTGGTTTAGAATGCAGATGTGAAGGCTAGAACTGTGAGGTTATCTTTATGACAGAAGCCATGCGCTGAAGTTAGTGAAAATATATTTTCTGGGGTTGCTGGTGACAACGTAAAGGCTCACATATTAGCAAATGACTGCTGATTTACAAAGTTTTTCTATGTTAAAGAGAAAAAAAAATCTCCACTTTGGCAGGACTACTATTCACATGAATGCAAAATCTGTTATGAGTGTAGTATGTACAAACGAATAGTGGCTGTTAACACAGCATGATGATGGCAACCCCATTTTTGGGTTTTTTTTTCCATTATATATTTTTTTGGTGATTACGTTTCACAAATACACATCACCTTAATTGCAGCTTTTGTGATACCCAATGTTTTGGTTAATTTGATTTGCAAAGCAGCACACAATCCTAACAGCAGTGTATTATCTCTGCTGGAGAACTTTTGAAATAGAAAAGCCTATTTATGGTATTCATTACTGCCTAGACATCTTTTATTCGAAAAGCTGTTACAACACGTATGACATGTATGAACCTACTGATTTTGCAGACATAGATTTACAGGCTATTGGAAAATTTAGTAATAGCTTTTCAAAAACCGTAGTTAATATAGTTATTAAAAGGGAACAAGAAGTAGGAGGCCTGGGTGGCTCAGTTGGTTAAGCATCTGACTTTGGCTCAGGTCATGATCTCGCGGTTCGTGAGTTCGAGCCCTGGGTCGGGCTCTGGGCTGATGGCTCAGAGCCTGGAGCCTGTTTCAGATTGTGTCTCCGTCTTTCTCTGCCCCTCCCCTGCTCATGGTCTGTCTCTCAAAAGTAAATGTTAAAAAATTTTTAAAAAAAAGAAGGAACAAGAAGAGACCACTTTAGATGTTAGATTGACCAACCTCTTCTTTAGTTTGTCTTATAGTTGAATGTAGACAAGGTGGCCCTATCATGAAGAACTATCTATATAGTTGAGGTTCACTTCAGTAGACACAGTAGGAGGGAAAATGTCAGGACAAATTTACAATTCAAGAAAAAAAAAATCTTTCAAAATGCTCGTAAGAAACACTCAAGTTGATAGGGGTCTGTCCAAGTGTTGTATAACCTTTCATAACTTGGAACCCCAACACCACATGTGCACAGAGTAAAAGATAGTCATCCTTACTGATTTTACCTGCTGATGCCAGTAGGATACAGCGCTGTGATTTTCTTGACCTCCGTGTTCCAAAGCAGGCCCCGTCTGGCATGCAACCTAAGAAGTAAAAAAGATATTTCCTAAGTTTTACGGAAGACACAAAGAAATGTTTAACAAAGGGTGACGTCAATGGTGGTAGAGGTTAGTGCCACTCCCAAAGTATTTGCTCACTACAACAGTTTGCAACCTTATTTGCCAATGTCACAGTTTTACGGATGGGTCTTTTCTATACGTATGGTTTGAGAGTGAGAAGGGAGACACAAGAAAGCAGAATCAGTGTGGAGACCACGGTGGTAGAGTGGCTTGTTGGAATTCTGAGTTTGGCCACATCACAAACATATGTTCAGGTTTAAAGTTAGGAGAGAATGAGAACTCAAAAAATGTTAAGGTTGTTTGTGTGTTGGTTTTTAAGCCGCATCGGCTTTTAGGCTGGACAAAAGACATACACAAAATAAATTATAGACCTGAGTGGGTTCAGTGACATTTCCTATTCAAGGCCTTTTCATCTTTCAGTGGTTTCAGCAGCCCTGTGGATTAAAGAAGCCACCAATCCTTGGTAGCCTAGAGACCCAAGTCTGCGGCCTTTTTATAGTTTTTAAAGGGCTTTTCAGGTAGAAAACAGGAGTACATCAACCCTCAATGTTTTGTTCTATTGCTTTATGTGTAAGTTTATGCTGTACACATCATAGTTTTTCTAAATTGTATTTCCTATGATATCTTTGAATTGAAATAAGGCTCTAATACAGCCATGCTGACCCTAGCTACACAGGACACAAGGTTGTATACCTAATCATTAGAACTTAACAGAATTTGCGAGAATTTGAGATGGATTAAAGTTGGGGGCTCATTCATTAGAGGTAAACTACATGTACTGTAATACGTCATGCTATTCTGATTTCCACCCGTACTCTCTGTGGCCAAAAGTTAATCCTGACACTGCTTGTAATGAAATATTTGCATTTATCATTTACTTGGGACAAGATGTCTCCTCAGAGACAAAATGAAAAGATCAAAGAAAAATGTCTTATAAAATGTGTTTGGCTTTGGTAATTATATGCTCTGTTTATTTGACTGCCTCTAAACTATATAAGTTGTTTTGTTTGTACCAAGATACATAATTTTTATGCAACAGTTTGCCCGTCAGGATTCCTGTAATAGTTGTCAGATATCAGTAGGTGTAAGCCTGTTGGCCTCCACTGTGAAGATAATGTGTCTTATATTAAAATGTACCTACAATTGTTAGTAATTCCAAGGACATTTTTAAATAAGAGAAGTATCTGAGAAGGATAGTTTTAAGGGAGATACTCTTTTCACCAAAAAAGATATTAGTGAGAAATTTATTTGCAGAAGATATTTTTTGTATTATAAATAAAAATAAATTGTTCTATATTGGTTGTAAATTAATCTATACGTCATTTTACATAGTTTTTCTGTATTTTTAGAAAATGCGCCACTTTAAAAAATCATGAAGTTTATTTACTTTAAAATAATATTAATATAAAATCAATTAAATATTTTAAAATATATATTTTAATGTTTATATATCAACATATAAATGTTGATAAATAGATATGTATTCATCTTAAACTTTTTCTTGTGACATTATTTTGTGATATAATTTTAGTGGAGTAAAATTTGAAGTTTAAAAATTTCATTGGAATTGTAGGATAATTCAGTGGTTTTATGTATACTTTTCTTCTGAGGTGCCTGGGGGGCTCATTTGGTTAAGCTACCAACTCTTGACTTTGGTTCAGGTCATGATCTTGTGTTTGGAAAGTTTGAGCCCCCATAGGGATTGTGTCTCCTCCTCTCTCTGCCCTGCTTGCTCTCTATTTCCCTCTCAAAATACATAGAAATAAACTTATAATAATTTTATGTAATATATGAAACTATATATTAATTTTATATTTTATATGTAATCTTATATTTCTATATATATATTTATATAGCTAACCCAAATATTAATACAACTCGAGATTTACTTCTGGCTCTCCACTGATCACACATATTTTTTTAATTTACTTTTTTCAATATTTTATGTTAGTTACTTCTTATCAAATTTCTTTGATAGTTCTACATGGATAATTTTAAGCGTTAAATAGTTCTATAAGATTTATTTAAAAATAGGAATTTTCTACTTCAACTCATTTGTATCACTCAGCTTTCCACATTTAAACCCTATTCACAAATATGGTTTGATTATAAGAGATAATGCATCTTGCAGTTTTTGAATAATATTCTGTTAAGGAACTGCCTGCTGCTCCATTCTGTATACTTTTCCTTGAGTTAATTATAATGATTAATCTCTCCTTCATGATGTAATTCAAATAGAGTATATACACCTCAAAGGTAAGTTTCATGATGATGCTTATAATCGGTAATTTGTCATTCTTTTTTTTAAATCTTGGCACTTTATATGGTAGCTGGAATTCAGACTGATCTTAAAAATGTTTATGTATTAACTAAATCAAATATTTATAAAACTTAAAAAATGAAGTGTTTAGTCACTTTGAGTTTTAGATATTTTTGAATTATATATGCTATGAACTTAGCATATAAGTAAAATAAGACAAAGACAAATACCATATGATTTCACTCATATGTGGAATTTAAGAAACAACAAATGAGCAAAGAGGCAGGGGGAAGGAAAGGGGGAAAGACAAACCAAGAAACAAGCTCATTTTTTTTAATGTTTTTTGAGTGGCATTATATGGAAGTGTTGAATCACTATAGTTCGCCTGAAACTAATATTACATGGTGTTAACTAACTAGAATTTAAATAAAAACTTTTAACGTTTATTTATTTTTGGGACAGAGAGAGACAGAGCATGAATGGGGGAGTGGCAGAGAGAGAGGGAGACACAGAATCGGAAACCGGCTCCAGGCTCTGAGCCATCAGCCCAGAGCCCAACGCGGGGCTCGAACTCACGGACCGCGAGATCGTGACCTGGCTGAAGTCGGACCTTAACCGACTGCGCCACCCAGGTGCCCCTAAATAAAAACTTTTAAAGAATTACTCTTACATATAAGCAATACCAGACCTAAGATAATAGAAGTCCAGAAGCGTCAATATATTTCATTTTACACATAGACAATATTGGCAGTGTATAATGATAATTATACATTCAACACATCTTGTTTTGTGCTTAAGCTTGGTTGTTTCAAAAACCTGTCAATAGGAGGCTATGTTGCCTGCCTGCTGTTGGAGTTTTAAAAATTCATAGCACATCAGACACTGTCATGAATACCTAGTTGTGGCAATAATATTTTTATTTAAGATGTCATAACTTTCAAAATGCTCGACAATAAGTGCCTGAACATGATAAAGGCAAATTGCTCACTCTTACCTGCACGTCTGTTTTCTTCCTTGGGCAGTCATTCCTCTCACAAACAGCAGCCTCTTCACATAAATAAAATAGAAGAGTGAATGTCACTGTTGAGTCCAAAGTTCTGTCCAGGTGATGGAGATCACTTACAGAAGAAGCAAAGTAGCTATGCAGAGACATGATCAGTTGGCACAATTTTTGATTCGACCAATAAGAAGAGTTACATTTTGTATCCAAAAACAATTTTCTCCCTTCCTCCTAACATATCTTTCTATTTTTCTATCATCTATCTATCTAATGATATCTTTCTTCTATCATCTTTATTTAATTATTTCCATCACGCATCAACCCCTCTCAAACCATCCCCAATATTCTTCTAGGTAGAGTATCAATCCCAAGTAAATTTATTTCTGTCTTCATAGAATATTTATTTCACCTAACTTGCAATTTTTCATATTGCATCTTAACCAAAAACTGAGGCAAACATCATCAAAGTAACCAAACTTCAATCAAATTCTGCTTATACTCAGGTGACCCTTCTAATTCATGTGGTTCACTCCAGAGTCTCACTCACTTAATTTTCTTGATGACATTAAACAAACATTGTGTAGTTTCTTCCACTCTGTTTCATCTATTTCTCTCGTTTCCATTAACTTATATGCATTTTTAAAATAATAAATGTAAACAAATTTTTGCTAAATACCTTCATTTCTCTTTTTCCTTTCAATGCAATACATTCCTCATTGTAGAAAAATTGCCAAGTCAAATCTTAAAGTCTCTCTCTGACGTAAGCAAGTGGTGTAGTGGGGAGGCAAAAGTACCCTCTTCGCATCATAGGAAAAAAAAATCAGCAACAGGGGGAGTGGAAAGAAGGAATGCGATCAGAGGGCAGAAATCTTTCCCTACTCAACTTTAGTTCACTAAAGGCAGAGGATCTTATCTATATTGGTCATTTTTGCATCATTAAATAATGCATGTTCCATGCAATGCAATCATCTGACAAATCTGAACTTATTGATTCTTTGCTGTATGCCAAATTTTGCTCTTGGTGGTAAAAATTAGGCAATGAGCAATACAAATCTTGACCTTAGGGATCTTATATAAAAGAGGCACTAAAGAAATGTGTGAAAGAATGAATGCCTTGACATTAGGTGTGAACGGAGTTTTAAGTGTAGTAATCTGATGTCACTAGGAATGTCATATCTCATTTGATGGTAAGTGACAGAAATCCAACTACAGAGGAAAATGTAGGGGAAATGTACTGAACACATGGGGGACAGGTGATATAGTCTGAGGGAGTGTTAGATAAGCAAATGTCAAAGAGCATGAATATTACTGGGCCCAAAAGACAAGAGGTCATAAAAGAAAAATGCTGCCATTCTTTCGAGAGGGTTTCTGTGGACATTTCCTGAACCTTCTGTATCAAGATTTATCTGTATGGATGCTGTAAGGTTACATCTTACGGGTATACAGCATGCATAGATGTTGTAAGGTAGCTGATATTTAAATCACATTTTCAAGGACTATAAAGTAACCAAGGCCTTGTGTTCTGGGATAAGAAGGGAAAGAGGGAAGCTTCCGAACATAAGAAACTATACTTTTTGTTAATCTCTCCAATAAAATGTATGTTTGTTTTAATTTCAAAACAAAGAAAACCTAAAAACTAAATACATGTGGACTTGTGTTTACCCCAAATTTGGCTAAAGGCATTTTGTTTACATTTTTAATATTTATTAAGATTTTCTTTTCTCCTGTACAAAACTGTTACTAAAACTCTGCTACTACAAACCTGCTTCTAATTTTTTCTTACAATTTGGAATAAATATTCCATGAGAGCTGGTACTTTCTTTTCTGGGATGTTTCTAGTACTCAGAATAGTATTTGATAAGTACCAAGTAAATATTTGCCCCACCTATAGGTGAATAAACACACAGACCATTGTAACAGACCATAGTTAACAAATACCATTTGTTACAGGTGGTGAAAATAACACCACTTTTTTTTGTAACTACTATACGTTTGTCACTGTGCCGTGTTTTAGATATATTATTTCATTATCTCTACTCCCTACCACCTTGATGAGGAGTTACGAATATTCATATTCTAAAGAAGAATACTAGCCCTTAAAAAAGCTTATTAAATGGGGTATGGTCTTGAGAAATTGATACAAATTTCGTGATCACACATACATTTAGTTTTGAAGCCTATACTTTAACGCTGCAACATGCAAACGCCATCTGGGTTACTTTATTATCTACATGACACCAGTTTCAGAAATGAATATGTGGGCTGCACTCATGATACAACTATAGGAACCAGAAGCAAGTGCAACGTCTTGAAATCTTTTGATTAAAATGTGAAACGCAGGTATGTTTCTTACGTATTGAATGGCACAAATCATCTATACAATTTTGTAGGTGTTTATGTGCATTTTATATCAGAGAAAGTACATATCAGTTTCCTTCTTTACAACTGAATGTTTGAAATGTTTCCAGCCTAAAACAAGTTAATAAGCACCTCTGAAAGCAACATATCAAGACAGAAAAATAAATTTCCATAAATACTTACATTTTTCTCTGGTTTTACTTCTCATGCCCCAAACATCCCTCTTATCTGAAAAAATCCACTAAAATTTTAGGTGAAATTTTGGAATCCAAGAGAATGCTAAATGCTATGCCCTGGAGCCCATGGAGCGCCCAAGGAGAACTTTTTTTTTTTTTTCCTTTAAAGGAAAGTTCTGATCTTCTCTAGGTCAGCATTTTAGCTTTGAAAGTTTTCGCTTAGATTTTAGCTTATTTATCATTCTTTCTTTCTTGGTAGTAAACCAGAAACAAATTTTAGCTTTATCTTCCAGAACATTTTAAATGATCTGAATTTTTTTTTTTTTGGAATGAAGCAACAATCAAACTTCATGAGTTAAAACAAAGATGGCATATGATTTTCTTTAAATGTGATTTTGGCTTTCATAACTCACCCTGTGTAGCAGCTAGCAATAATTCTGAATTACTGTAAAATACATTTGGCTATATTAATTAGATAGACATTCCTGAAGC
This sequence comes from Prionailurus viverrinus, assembly GCF_022837055.1. Taxonomy (NCBI): domain Eukaryota; kingdom Metazoa; phylum Chordata; class Mammalia; order Carnivora; family Felidae; genus Prionailurus; species Prionailurus viverrinus. The sequence goes on along the minus strand of NC_062561.1, from coordinate 223,685,732 downwards.
CTGAAATAATTAATTAAGTTATACCATGGTTCAATCAATACAAATCTATAAATATGTCCCTGCATTCTTCTTTAATCATAGATCAAAATGTATTTAGCATATTTGGACATAAGATTTAGACATAGAACTACTTATGTAGTAAACGATTATGTTTATTTCAAACACTATGTCCATATGTGAATACTTATATTTTGCAATAATTATTAACCATTTATGAAGATTTATGCACTGGTTACTTAATGTTTATTTATTTATGTTGAGAAAGAGAGAGAGAGCTGGGTAAGAACAGAGAGAGAAGGACAGAATCCCAGGCAAGCTTCATGCTCAGCGCAGAGGCTGACAAGGGACTTGATCTCACGCCCTGAGCTGAAATCAAGAGTTGAATGTTTAAACTGACTGAGCCATCCACTCAGTGTCCTTATGAACTGTTTCTTAAAATTGTGTCTTAATATTATGACAGGTTGTAGCTCTGTAACTCCTTGAGTTTATATGTTTGATCAATAATAAGAATAATATCTCGGGGCACCTGGGTGGCTCAGTCAGTTAAGTGTCCGACTTTGGCTCAGGTCATGACCTCGGGGCAGGTGGGTTCGAGCCCCGTGTCAGGCTCTGTGCTGACAAGGTAGGAGCCTGGAGCCTGCTTCAGATTCTGTGTCTCCCTCTCTCTCTCTGTCCCTCCCCCGCTCAAGTTCTGTCTCTGTCTCTCTCAAAAATAAATAAACATTAATTTTTTTTTTAATAAAAAAGAATGATATCTCAATAGGAGTCAATATATACGTTCAAGGATTATTTAAACACTATGATTCTTATAGAACCAGAAATAAAATTTATTTTATTCAAAGTTTGTAGAAAGTGTAGTAAGGTTCTACATAAGTATTTTGTTTCAAAGTTTAAATGATTGGTTGTGGATTAAAAGTGGAAAGTCTCTGAAAAGCAACAAAGCACCTGTATAAATTGATCTATTTTGGTTTTTTTTCCTTCATTTGTTAATTAATTAAAATAAAATAGTCTTCATGGGCCAAACTTTATTAACAGAAAAAAAAATGCTAACATAATGGTAACCAATCTATACTTTGGAACTGTCTTGCCATTTTTGTAAATAATAATCCTGTTTCTTTGGATTTAGAGTCTCTAAGACTAGCTGGACTTAGGCATTTGGCAATTTAGAAACCTCAATTTTATTTTATGTTTCCTGACATGCAGACTTAGCTATACTTCATTGTGTTTAGCTTTGCAAATGTGGCTTTAATAACATAAACTACAATTATACTCAAGTCTTTGGTGGTTTTAAAAAAATATGGTTCTCTTAACCTAAATAAATACTATAGCATGAATTCAGTCAAGATGTCCAAATATATTAGTTTATGACGATACAAATGTAAAAATGACAATACTCTTTACTAGAATGAGTAAATCAGAAATGTAAAAATGATCTTCAGCTCATTTCTACCCCTCAACAGGAGACTCCATAAATCATGGATCATTAATATTACTCCCTCTCCATTCATCATTCAAACATTTATTAATTTGACCAATAGTAGTATTCTATTGTAGGTAAACAATCTTACCATTGATATCCCCTACCTGTTGTTTTTTCTTTCCGTTTTGGGGAGAAGGCAGGGTATTATTGATTTGAAAATTCTGAATAATAGGTTCTAGCCACACTTAGTTACCATTACCAGCCAGTGACACCTTGAACAAATTAATAAGCCCAGTGGTTTTTTTTGTGTGTTTATTTATTTATTTTGAGCGAGAAAGAGAGAGAGAGAGAGAGTGTGTGAGCAGGGGAGAAGCAGAAAGAGAGGCAAAGAGAAAACCCCAACAGAGAATGAGGGGCTCAATATCACAAACCGTGAGATCAATACTGGAGCCAAAATCAAAAGTCAGATGCTTAACCGAGTTAGCCACCCTGGAGCCCGTGAACGCCTCTTAAAAGCCTAGAAATGCATTCAGAAAATACATCAGGAAATGTATTTCGCTACCTGAAGTGTTACTGTAAAAGTTAAGTAAACTAAGAAACGGGAATGAGTAGCCAATTAATTGAATAATTGAACTTGAATAAAATAAAATAATTATTACAGCATTTATTTCTTGCATTTTCAAAACTTTACATTTCATTTCACTTTTAAGACTGAATAATTTTATGTACATACCTAAAACGAATTGTGTCACCTTCCACTGTGTTAAAACATAGACGGAGGCTCCCCAGCATGAGCTCAACAGTCAGAGTCCACCACTCGGGTTGGTTTAAAACTGGAGGCAACATTAAGAAAGAGAGACCACAAGGAAATAGAATATTTGGGATTTCGTCCACCAAGATCATTTTAATCCTGGGGGCGCCAGGGTGGCTCAGTCGGTTAAGCATTTGACTTCAGCTCAGGTCATGATCTCACGGTTTGTGGGTTTGAGCCCGTCATCAGGCTCTGTGCTGACAGCTCGGAGCTTGGAGCCTCCTTCGGATTCTGTGTCTCCCTCTCTCTCTGTCCCTCCCCTGCTCACTCTCTGTCTCTCTCTCTCTCCAAAAATAAATAAACACTAAAAAAAAATTTTTTTAGATTATTTTAATTCAAATCACGTATAGAATGTTCATATTTGTGTGGGTTTTCAAACATTGTCACAAATAGATTGAATAGTACATAGACAAAATGTAAAAAGAGAGATTAAGATTGTAATGTAGATTTTATAGCCCACTAACCCACGTAATTTATGCAAAAATTTGTATAATTAAAAAGTCTTCAGGGTGCCTGGGTGGCTTAGTCAGTGTCTTGATTTTGGCTCAGGTCATGGTCCCAGGGTCATGGGATTGAGCCTTGTGTCAGGCTCTCTTAAGCCTGCGTGAAGCTTGCTTAAGATTGTCTCTCTCTCTCTCTCTCCCTCTCTCTTTCTCTCTCGTCCTCTGCTCCTTCCTCCTGCTCATGTTCTCTCTCTTTTTCTCTCTCTAAAATAAAAAAAAATTAAAAATTAAAAAAAAAGTTTTCCTTTGCTCTAAATTGATTTTGGAGATCTCTGTGTGATTGAACACTCACAAATAATTATAAACACTCCATAACTTCAATGTATTTTGAGGCATAAATATTCACTATATTAAATTTAAATTTTAAAAACTACAATTGATTAAAAAATTATATCTGCCTTACTTTTTTTTCCATTTGTAGCAATAGAAAGCTGTGACCTATAAATGCATTTTTCTCTTTCCTCATTAGCATTGATATATATGTCTTTAATAGCTGTATTAACTCTACCAAGGGATTCTTTGATAAATTAATGCAAAACAAATCCTTTAAACAACCACAGACAGAAAAATTCTATTAGTATTAGCCAATGTAACTCTAAGGATATTTACATTTGTGGTGCCTGAGTGGCTCAGTTAGTTAAGCATCCAACTTCGGCTGGAGTCATGATCGTGAGGCTTGTGGGTTCAAGTCCCACGTCGGGCTCTGTGCTGACAGACCTGCCTTGGATTCTGTGTCTCCCTCTCTCTCTGCTCCTTCCCTGCTCTCTCTCTCTCTCTCTCTCTCTCTGAAAAATAAATATTCAAAAAAATTTTAATGAAAATGTTTACATTAACTATGTGCCAAACAAAATAAATTTTTAAAATATTGCAAAAACAAACAAATAAACCAGTCTAAATCAAGTTGTACATTCCCTAAAGAAAGTAGTTGACAAAATACACTAAAGTGTGCGGCATAGTAAGTGCTATATTGTATTTGATAAGTGGTATCATAATCATATTCTCTCCTTCCTTTATGCAGAATTACTGAACCTTCTAATTCTCTCATTTGATCATTCAAAAGTTATTCAAATATAATTATGATTTTATTAACATCATAAGCTGGAAGTCCACTCTCTAAAATGGTCTAACATATTGCTTTCAAAATTTATTTATAAATTTAATTTATTTCAAAAAGATGGACTTTTTTTTCAGGACTAACATAAATATCAATTCATCCTTCTGTACACTCAATTTGTATCATCTGTAGTTTAAACTTTTTATCTAATATCAGACTGCATGCATAAGACTATATCTAATTTCTCTCGCAGATGTGCTTTAGAAAATACAAAAATAAAATGTGGAGATTCATATTGGCAGATTTTCTATTGGGATCAAGTGCTTTATTAAGTTAAAGGTTTTGTTTAAAATCCTTTGCCCAGAACAATTTGATAAAGATTCCTGAATATCAGAGAATTTAAAATAGATTTTTACTCTAAACCTGGCATATTTCTTGTAATATATAATATAATAGCATTGAACATGGCTGTCCGTAAAACTATAAATATGATCAGAAGAGACTCAAGCTAAATTAAGTTTTAGCAGCCATCAATTTATTCTAAAATGACACTGACATGAAAAATGGCTATTGGGGATTGTAAATCTTACTCTGTTAGCTATTGCTAGAGATAGTCTAGAAGTTTTCAGCTTGGAACATGTAAATCAAAGCAAAGTTCTTTTACTAATAATACTATTCAGAATACTACTTTTCCTTTCAATGTATAAATGTAAAATTCTTAGTTAAGGTGTTTCTAATATTGTCTTTCATCTCTAAATTTATTTTGTCCTAAGCAAATGTTATCACTTTATATATCTAAGTTATGTAGTTGAATTTTATCTAATTCTTCAGCTCCCAGATGGATAACAGTCAAACAATGACATTCAAAGCCATCAGGCTATGTTCTCTCTGCTGCCCCTGTCAAACTATGTGCTCTTGCATAGATGTAAGAGTCCACTAGTAAATGCATTTTTCCTAAATCAGCTTCTCACCAGAGTACTATTTGTAATTTACAGAATGATGCTTTATGTACCAGAAGACGCATTAAGAAGAATGCATGCTAGAAATTATTGAGAACATGAAGAAAAGACATAGCAGAAATAACAGAAAACGCATGATAAACCTTTAAGTTCAAATGTACTCCTTCCCAAATTTGAATAACATATAAATTCAAATATTAGGAATACCTCTTGACTTCCATATAATTATGCTGCTCTATTGGATCATTTGTTTGATGAAGATACTAAATAAAATGTTCACATATAAAATAACAGCATTGTAATGTAGCAATGGTAGTCAGGCTAATGTAACACCTTTAGGAAATAATATCAGCATCTATTATTCTTGTTACCTCCTGAATATTAAAACCCCTGCTTTTATCTAAATTAAAATATATATACTTAACTAAAATATATATACTTTATTACTTATTTATTTATTATTTGTATATATACTTTATTATTATTTATACATATACTTTAATTAAGAGATGTTTGTTTCTCATATATATATACACACACACATATATATACATATATATACATATATATATACACATATATATATACCTCTTGAGCAACCAAATATATATATACATATATATACGTATATATGTATATTTATACATATACTTTACATATGTAAATATTTATACATATTTATACATATACTTTACATATGTAAATATGTATATATATGTATACATATTTATTTATACATATACTTTAATTAAGAGATGTTTGTTTCTCATATATATATACACACACATATATATATACATATATATACACATATATATATATATATATACCTCTTGAGTAACCAAATATATATATACATATGTGTATATATATATATATATATATATATTTTTTTTTTTTTTTTTTTTGGTTACTCAAGAGGTAGCCTTGAGGAAAACCTCCTTTCCACTCTAAGGACTATTCTACTATTCAACTATTCTACTTTAAGTCACCAAATGGAAGAATATAAGAGAAAATAAGATATCTTACTTGCTTATGAATGAGATTAGGAAAAAAACACCATAGAAAGTGAATTTCGTCTCAGAGAAATCATAACCTAGGACATTAGGAGATGGTTAAAAATTATGAAACAATAATAATATAACTAGCCACATATAGGTCAACTATATCCTTACTAAATTTTTTATCTGCTTAGAGTAGTTTTAAAAAATTATTAAAAAAAAAGAAGAATTCATGTTTTTGATCTTTCTTTCCCACTCAAAGAGTCCCCTTTCATATTTCTTGCAAGGCTGGTTTAGTTGTCATGAATTCCTCTAGTTTCTGTTTGTCTGGGAAATGTTTTATATCCCCTTTTATTCCGAGTGACAGCCTTGCTGATCGAGCATTCTTGGCTTTGGATTTTTCTCATTCAGACATTGAATATATCCTGCTACTCCCTTTTTGCCTGCCAAATCTCTGTGGAGAGATCTTCTGCTAACCTTATTTGTCTTCCCTTGTAAGTTAGGGGCTTCTTTTGACTTGCTGCTTTGAGGTTGTTTTTTTTTTTGTCTTTATCCCCATATTTTGAAAATTTAACTATGATATGTGTTGTGGTTGGCCTGCTTTTGTTGATTGTGATGGGAGTTTTCTGTGCCTCCTGGATTTGGATGTCTGTGTTCTTCCCTCAGATTAGAGAATTTTTCAGATATAATTTCCTCAAGTAAACCTTCTGCTCCCTTTTTCCTCTTCTTCTGGAACTCCTATGATACAAACATATCTCAAATATGCAACCTAACCTTACATCTGAAGGAGATAGAAATAGAAAACAACATATAAAGCCTAAAGGCAGCACTAGAAGGGAAATCATAAAAATTAGGACAGAAATAAACTATATAGAAACCACACCAACACCCAGCAGAACAGATCAATAAAACTAGGAGATGGTTCATTGAAAGAATTCATAAAATTGATAAACCCAAGTCAGACTTATCAAAGATAAAAGAGAAAGGATCTAAATAAATAAAATCACAAATGAGAAAGAAGAAATTACAACCAACACCATAGAAATACAATTATAAGAGAAAATTGTGAAAAAGTATATGCCAACAAGTTGGGGGATCTAGAAGAAATGAATAAATTCCTAAAAACATAAAAAATACCAAAACTAAAAAAGAAGAAATAGAAAACTTGAACAGACCGATAACCAGCAAAGAAATTGAATCAGTAATAAAAAATCTCCCAAAAAACGAAAGTCCAGGACCAAATGGCTTCCCAGGGGAATTCTAACATTTAAAGAAGAAAGAGTTAATACTTGCTCTTCTCAAACTATTACAAAAAATAGAAATGGAAAGAAAGCTTCTAAACTCAGTCTATGAAGCCAGCATTACCTTGAGTCCAACACCAGACAAATCCCCACTGAAATGGAGAATTACAGGCCATATCCCTGATGTAATTGGATGCAAATATTCTCAACAAGATACTAGCAAATAGAATTCAACAGTACATTAAAAGAATAATTCACCATGATCAAGTGGGATTTACCCCTGGTATGCAGGGATGGTTCAATATTCATGAATCAATCAACATGATATACCACATTAATAAAAGGACAAGAACCATACGGTCCTCTCAAAAGATGCAGAAAAGCATTTGGAACATGGGGGAAAATAGAGAGGCAAATCAGAAAACAGACTCTTAACTATAGAGAACAAACTATAGCTGTTGGAGCAGGTGGTGGATGGTGGGATGATGGGTTTTAAGGAGGACATTTGTGATGAGCACTGGATGTTGTTGTGATGTATCAGTAAATTTTATACCTGAAATTAATATTATACCATATGTTAACTAATTAGAATTTAAATAAAAACTTGAAACTAAACGAACATTAAAGACGTGTTGTAGTTTCCAACTATATAATGGAAATTGTCTACTTTTTTTTTCAGTTCTACAAGCAATAATTAAACAATAAAATTTCCAAATCAGTTTACTTTAAGAAAGTGAGAGTGTTCTTATTGGACTTGACCAAATAAAGTCTGGGTTTTTCCAAATAGGAGAGATTAGAAGAGGGATTTAGCATAAGAATATTCTTATCATTGGCTTTATAAATGGAGGAGGCCTTGTGGTACCTGATAAGGTCTGCCTCTAAGAGATGAACATAATTGCTGGTTGATAGCAAGGAAAGAAATACTGAACCCACTCTTAAAAAACATGAGTGGATTCTGCCAACAACCCGAATAAGCTGGGAAGCAGATTTCTCCAAGGAGTCTCCAGATCAGAACGCCCACCTGACTCCCTGAATGTGAAACTAGCAGATAAACCAACTGAGCAATATCTAGACTTCTCATCAACACACATGTGAGGTAGTGAATTCTGCTCCTGTGAATTATGCTCTTAATGTTGTGATACTTTTTTGCGCAGAAAAATAAAACTCAAATGCTATATGCCATTATACTTTGCAAGTAACACAAAAATATAATACAATTTACAGCATATACACCACCAGTGAAACAAAGAGTGTGCATTAACATCACATGGTATGGTGGTTAAAAACATGAACTCTAGAGAGACCCTTTGGAGAGAACTAAGATTTACCAGTTTTAGCTGTTGACTTTGAACAGTTATTTAACTAATCTGTGCCGCAGTTTCTTCAATAAATGAGAATAATAACAGGCCTGGCAAAACAATTAAACGAGTTAATGTTTGTAAATTGATTAAAATAACGCTTAGCAAATAGTAAATAATATATAAATGTTTGCTAAATAAATGTATCCCCCTTAATGTCTCCTAGTTGTTTTTGCTGCCCTCTGAAACTCCTCATGTCACCCTTGTTGATTTACCTAGTTAAGATGAAATATAATGAGCTCCTATATTATTTTCTACTTTGGGAATACAACTCCTACATCCTTATATGGAATGCAAATTATGCTTTCTAATGTTATATGGCAAGTAAGAATTCAAGCATTTTAGAATATAATTGAACTTTGAAAGCAAAGATGGATTTTTTACCTTGAAGTCATTGAATTCAGTTATCCATTCCTTTTTCAAAATTTTTATTCTTTTAATATTTATTTAATTTTGAGAGAGAGGGAAAGAGAGAGCATGAGCAGGAGGGGGACAGAGGATCCAAAGCAGGCTCTGTGCTGACAGCAGAGAGCCCAACACAGGATTCCAACTCAGACACCATGAAATTATGACCTGAGCTGAAGTCAGACAGAACTGAGTCACCCAGACACCCCCAGTTATCCATTCCTTTATTCATTCAATATTTATCAATATTTATTCTGTGCCTACCTAAACCTGAAGTACAGAATTGACTATAGACTGCTACTGTTCAAAAAAATAGTTTAATTATGAAGACTGACAATGTTTATAATAAATCTTAGTTTAAAAGGCTGTGAGGAAGATTTATTGATTACTGGGATGATAGCAGATGAATTTGGGAAAATGAGGTAAATGCCAAATCATTTGTCTAAGTTAAATATATCATAGAACATTTGAGGGGAAACTAGCTGTGTGCACATCAGAAATTTGGGTTATGCAGCTGATTATTCATTTGTATTTAAATACAAAATACATTGGGGCGCCTGGGTGGCGCAGTCGGTTAAGCGTCCGACTTCAGCCAGGTCACGATCTCGCGGTCCACGAGTTCGAGCCCCGTGTCGGGCTCTGGGCTGATGGCTTGGAGCCTGGAGCCTGTTTCCGATTCTGTGTCTCCCTCTCTCTCTGCCCCTCCCCCGTTCATGCTCTGTCTCTCTCTGTCCCAAAAAATAAATAAATGTTGAAAAAAAAATTTAAAAAAAAATTAAAAAAAAATAAATACAAAATACATTGAAAACTTAACATTTGTAAGATCTCATAATGCAAGTATTACACAAATGAATAACGCTCAGGATATCTCAGAGAATATTGGGGAAGATATTCCCATATACAGTTACAGTACTGCAGGATGTGTGGTAGTGTCATGGTGGGAGGAAATGATATAAGATTCCAAGATGGATCTGCATTATTTAGTTGGGGATTGTGGAAGATATGTGGTAGACTGTGGACATATTTTTTCAGCACTCATTCTAGTCTTCAGAAATTTAAATAGGTTATTTAAATAAAACCAGACAAAATAAAGAATGCAGTTCTCTTTGAGCCAATGTTCTGGATGAAGCTTAGCCCACTCTACCATTGTATGCATGTATCACACTTAGAAGGATGAAGTAAGTCAGGGCCCATCTTGATATTACTAATTCTGGAGATGAAAGCTGTGGAGACAGGGATTTTAGGAATAGTGGAAATGGACTCAATGTTCTTTGTGTTTAATCACCAACTTGTGGGTGTGAAAAGCTTAAAGCGTTGGCAGTAGAAGCATCTTCTTGACCCAAGACTGCAGGAATGGTTATGTGTCTTTGAATTTAAGAAAACAAATCCTTCCTCCACACCCTCAATAACATGCATAACTCAGTTATTCTAATTCTTCTAGTGGTGTATGTTTAAATGTACTTTCTTCTTGAAAGACCTATTGGGATTTCCATTTCCCTCTCAAACCCTTGGAAAATGTGGTACTTTATATTGTGTTTTGAAAAAATTCACTAGGCCAACAAGGCCTACATCGGTTACACAAGGTCAATATTCTCCACCTCCTCCCACCTGAGGTTTGGTGTAGAAGGATAAAGATTACATAATTTCCAGCATAATCTATATCTTATAGGTCTAGAAGAGACAGTGGTTAGATAAACACATCAGGAGTGTGTGACTGCAAGGTTACAGCCACACAGGAGTCTACATCTTTATGTGTCATACGAAAGAGTTTTGACTTTATATTTAAGTGGTGAGCCTAGAATCAAATGGTGTTTCCATTGGGATCATGTGTCCCGTATAGAGTAGAGAGTTTTGGGTAATTGAGTTATAGATAGATTAGAAACACTTTACAAAGAACATGGTAGCAGGTATTTCTATAGATGCCAAATCCATTGCCTAGCAAATTGCGAGCCCAATACATATGCACTTGTAGTGTCGTTTGTCTCCAAATTTTATTTTTCTTCACCAATTCTGTGATAAAATTAAATTAGAATAAAAATACAGCCTAGTTATAATTTATTAATTGTAAAAATATGTCCTGAATACATCTATCTACCAGGCACTGTAGTGGGTGTAGAAGATAGATGATTGAGATAGCATCTCTGACCTCATGGAATTCACCCAACTAAAGAAAAGCCTTTACCAATATCATCAAATGAATAAATAATAATTTTAAACCATAAAATATTCTATGGCATATAAGAATATATTTAAGCAAGCTAAGGCTGTGATAAAATATTTTTATATTGGTCATGTGCTTTAGCTTTAGGGTGAGTTGTTTCTACTGAGGAAGAGACAATTCAGCTAAGAACTGATAAATGTCTCTGAAATCACCACCCGAGTATCAAGGAAAATAGTGTCAGAGAAAAATACAGTGTCAATGTTTTTATCTAAAGACCATAAGTTAAGATGGAACATAACTTACAGATTAAGTAAAAGAAGAGCACAGTGGTTGAAGGTAGAGATTGAAGGGAAACAAGTATAGAATGAAGTTGAAATGCAAATGAAGATTTGTAGGACAAGTTAAGTTTTGCATTTTAAACTAAGTGCACTGAGAGTGTTCGGAATATATTTTAAGCATGGGAATTCAATGATCAGAGTTATTGAAAAATATAGTTCATCATGGTTTTGAGAGTGATTTGAGTGGATTTGCTGGGGATGGAACTGTCCAAAGCAAAAGATGGGGTATTTTTTTTTTAATCCTGCAATAATTAGGTGAAATTGATCATGGACACTCAAACTACTGTTTATAAGAAGGATAAGAAATGGATGTAGTTCTATATCAGTAAGATTAAACTGACAAGACTAAATGATAGTTTGAATGGAAGAATAATGGGACTGAGGTGTCAAAACAGCTTCTCGGCGGGGCACCTGGGCGGCTCAGTTGGTTGAGTGTCCGACTTCAGCTCAGGTCATGATCCCCACAGTTCATGGGTTCAAGCCCCGCATCAAGCTCTGTGCTGACAGTTCAGAGCCTGGAGCCTACTTCAGATTCTGTGTCTCCCTCTCTCTCTCTGCCCCTCCCCCACTTGCTCTCTCTCTTGTTCTCAAAAATAAGTAAACATTAAAAAAAACAGCTTTATGGGAAAAAACATGGGTCTACAATAAAACCATATCCTCAGCTACGTTACCTAATTATGACCAGATGATGTAGTTGGTTAAGTAAAGTAAGTCGGAGCTCCTAAGATAGACCTGGCCCAGAGATGTACAATTTAGAGCCTCTGAGTATAAATAGGATGTTAAGCTATGGGAGAGAAATGTATTACTGTGGGAGAGAGTTCACCATAAGAAGAGAAGACTGAAGATTCAGTGCATGAGAAATTTAAAGGATACTGGAAATGAGCACTCAGGGAGCAAAGTATGAGTAGAATGCAATGAAAAGCAAGGAATCGGATGGTTCCGAGGGTGGAAATGGGAAATTGAAAAAAACAAAACAAAACTGAATAGTAATCAGAGGCTATAGCAATGTGGGGATATTCAATTCAGATTAAGTTTGGTCACTTGCTGTTTTATAGTGAAAATATTTCCCAGGGAGTAATAAAACAGAAGTGAGGTTGTATAAAGAGTATACGATTTAACTAAAAAAAAAGGGGAGGGATTTAAGAAGTGGAGAATATGTTTAAGATGATGATACATCCCCTCAATGTACAAACTCTGTCTCTTTTTTATTATTTTTTAATATTTTAAGATTTAAAAGTAGTAAGTAATCACTTTTCTAAATTGTGTTATTATTTATTACATAAGGACATGCATTCATTATTCAAGCTGCAGAGTATCACGTACGCTATGACTGTTAAATTTGACCAGAATTCCTGGTACTATTAATCCAATGGCCTGAAAATGTCAACTCACTTTCCTATCCATCCATCCTACCATAAATGAAATAAAAGTGTCTATTAAATGATGATTACTCATAGAGGAGTGGTTTTATCTTCCACATTTACACACACTTAACTTCACAAATTATTTTGGTTAGTGAAACAAAAGAACAACAACAACCACAAAACATAACAAAAAGTAAGGTTAAAAAAAAAACCCACAAAACTTAAAAGTGACATATAAACATGCCTCTACAATTTTGGATATTTGTGCTCTCATCGTATTTTAATTGATATAGTTAAATTTTTTCATCCTGGAGTTACTTAGATGAAAACATTATCTAAAGTATTATAAAGTAATGTGTGATTAAATTTTAAAACATGATGAACGTGCTTCAAATTGACCCATTTCAATAGTGTCAGAAAGTCACAGAGGAAAGTGATTTCTTCTAAGACTGCACATGTTTACTGCCGGAGATCATCTCTCCTGGTCAAAAATCAATATTACTTTCTTTCATTCATCAGTGATCATAAAGCTTTTCAATAATTCTAATTTTAAAGAATGATTACAGGGAGTATATAGTCATTGATTGCTTAAAGGTTACAGCTAAAATGAACACAAAGGTAATTTCATTTTTAATGAATGAGCCTTTTTGAAAAGTCAAGCATTTCTCCTCTGACAAACTTTATGCATGAAGGTTATGTATTTGATTACGTGTGAATTTGCTGTGTGAGCGTATGTATGCATGTGTACGTGTGTGTGTGTGTGTTTTCAACAATAAACTTCTGTACTGTTCCACAGCTGAAAAATTGCTTCCGCTAAGTTGAAAATTGTGTTTAACTGAAAAATATTTATTCCTTTAAAGTTCTACAGTGGATTTAAATAGTTTTATGATATGTGGTGATATTAAACATATGTCCACAGATTCCTAATATTCCTTACTTCAAGAAGAACTTAATATTCCTCCCCTTGAGTGTGGGCTGGGCTGAATGGCTCACTTCTAAGGAATAGATTACCACCGGAAGGTTGAAATGTAACTTCCGAAATAAGGCTGTAAAATACTAGGGCTTAGTCTTGAGTGCCCTCTCTCCCTCCTCACAGGCTCAGTGCTTGGTGCTTATTTTGTCTTTTGTCTCTCCTGCTTTCCCTTCCCTCTCCTCCCTTTTGTTTCCTTCCTTCTCCTCTCCTCCCCTTGCTCTCCTCTTCTCCTTCTCTTTGTCTCCTCATTCTTCCTCCTCCTTGTTCTTTCCCCTTTCCTTCTTGTACTTCTTGTTCTTATTCTGTTCTTGTTTTTGTCTTCCTCCTCCTCCTCCTTTCTCCTTTTTCTTCCCCTTTCCTTCTCCTTCTCCTCCTTCTTTCTTCTCCTCCTCCTTCTTTCTTCTTCTCCTTCTTCCCCTCTTCTCCTTTTTCTGCCCCTCTCTCTGTGTTTCTCTGTCTCTCTCTTTCTCTCTCTCCTCTAATCTCTCTCTCTCTGAGCCTAACCACCACAGAAGGAATCCCAGTCAATCTTGTTAGTGAGGTCGTGTGAAGAACAGAATGCCTGAATGATGACAGACACACGAAAAGAACAAAATCACCCTAGGGGACAACCAGCACCAACTCCCAGCTGTATGGTTGAGTCTCTTACAAGCAGGCTTTGTAGCAGTGGACAAGGCTTCCGAGGATCCAGTCTAGCTGACAACTTACCTGCAAATTTGACTCAAGAAGGCCTAGAGTCAGAACTCCTACCTAAGCTATTCCATTTTTCTTGACCTTTAGAAACTGTGAAATAAATATACGTTGTTTTAAACAGTTAACTTTGGGGATAAAATTTTAACATTGTAACAAATACTACACGGACATATATAAATTTTTAATTCAGAGAAAATTTAAAAGCAATCACATTTACAATTAATTCGCTGTAAAAATTTTACTAAAATAATTTCATCTTCTAAGAATCTAGTGATACACCAAGATGACACAGTCTCTTAGATTTATCCTAGGTGGCTTTGAAAATCAGTGTTCATGAGTCCAAGAGCTGTCTCTTGGTTGGTTTCACTAATTGAGTCCTGAGTATAACAAAATGCTTCCTCCATACATGACATTATATTATATTCATAGATATTTTTAAATATATAACATTGGAAATATAGAACTAATCCACATAACATATTAAAAGATAATAATTCTTCTTTAAAATTTTATCCTTGAAAGTTATGTTTACTTTCTCTCTTGAATGATAATGTTTTTAAGAGGATGCAGGCGAGTGCTAATTAAAGATGGGAGAGCACATGTGATAGGTTACGTTTCTTGTAGAAATTTCAAGAAAGTAAATAGCTTTGGGAGAAAGAATGTGAAGTGAATAGGGGTTAGATAAGAGGTCATACATCAGAGCCATTTTCCTCCCTTCTCTTAGCTAAAAACTTAAGGTGGTAGAAAAGAACAGAAAACAGGTCTTGTGTCTTCCTTCTCATCTAGGATGCATTAGGCGCACTGACCTCATACGGTATCCCAAACCCACATGGAGCCATCACATAGAGTAGAAATAATTGTATCATGAAGTTAGAAAGCTCAGCGCTAGTTTAAAAAGAGGCTAGAGCAGTAACCATGTACTCGTCCATATTAAACTCTTGGCCTTGTACTTGGAGCAAAGAGGAATAATTTAAATCTTTTAATTTTTAAGGGAGTTACTTTTTTGAGGCGAGTGGCCTACAGGATGTTGACAAGTGAATTCAGAGCATTAGCAAGGGAGATGTCAGACAATATTGACATCCTCTGTGAATTTGCCATCCACGGATTTATGATGCTTCAAATATGTCTTATTTTGCCTTTCTACAGATAGGTTTTGTTTGTTTTGAGGCAAGTTGTATGCGGGATATGGGCAAATGAACTTAGAGCATTTTCAAGAGTGTTACTGAAATAATTGACTGAAAACTAAATAAGTAAGAAATTACAGGGAGCAAAAGACTGATAGCTTGGAAGAAAGTAGAAATATAAATGACTTTGAGGTTGAAATAAAGCCAAAGAACAAATTTAGACTTTGAACTAAATTATTGGAAATAAGAGACTGAGGGGTTTAAAGAAGAGAAATTTCAATTAATGTGTTTAGAATGAATTATACGTGACGAATCATGCTGTTAAGTACTCTACTTGAGAACCAGGCATGGTTTATATGTTCACAGAGATTATGTTTTGCTTTACCTGAATTACAACCCTCAAATATAGGAATTTGGATTTTCATGGATTTTATGAATAAAAAGTTTTTAAGAAAAAAGTAGGAATGAAAGGGCCTGAAATTCTACCTGAGAAGAATCTAAAGTAGGATTTCAGGCTCTTAAACGCCCAGGAATTAGAAATAAATGAATCAGGTGAGCGAATATATGTTATTTCTCATAACTAAGGAAATCACTGAGGAAAACAGGGCCACATTTTTTTTAATGTTTTATTTATTTTTGAGAGAGACAGAGACAGAGCACCAGTGGGGAATGGGGCAGAGAGAGAGGGAGACACAGAATCTGAAGCAGGTTCTAGGCTCTGAGATGTCTGTACAGAGCCCTACATAGGGCCTGAACTCACAGACTGCGAGATCATGAGCTGAGCCACCCGGGTGCCCCAGGGCCACATTTTTCTAAACTCTGGATTATTTACTACTTTAGTGTGCCTTACTTAAGTAATTATTTTGTTCTCTGTGTTCCCAAATAAAGTTGCACACTTTCAATGTAATTCACAAGGTTGTGGGAGCTGGGTATTAAAAAAAATATTTCTGGGGTGCATGGGTTGCTCAGTCGGTTAGGGGTCCCACATCACCTCAGATCATGATCTCTCGGTCTGTATGAGCCCCATGTCGGACTCTGTGCTGACAGATCAGAGCCTGGACCTGCTTCAGATTCTGTGTCTCCCTCTCTCTCTGCCCCTCCCCCACTTGCACTATGTCTGTCTCTCTCAAAAATAAATAAACATTAACAAATTAAAAAAAAGTTATTTCTGCTTTCTGAACTTCTATCTCTAACCCCGATGTACATATCCTTTCCTCTCTGAAGATTTCCCTAGCATCTTTCAAAGCTCAGTGCTGAGACTAACAAAATAAGGTTTAGGGTGGAAATAAGTTAACACAGAGAAAATATGGGGAGATCAAAATTTATTTTCCCTTTATTTATACATTTACTGGTTGATAAAAGTTAAGTAACAAATTTGTTTCTACTCAAGGATTAAATCCTACAGTTCAATGTAAATAGGAACAGAGCTTGTCTTCTCTTTTTCACATTGTGCAGACCAAGCTGAGGATACTAATCCAAGAATGTTCCTCTACCAACCTAGAATTTTACTAACTACTGACCGCTTCCTCTCTCCCACTTGGATCAGCTCTGCTACTGTTCTTGGCAGTTTTATGAGAAGCGTTGCTTGCAAAAGACAATATTGCCCCCGATGACGCCTCTATCTGCATCGTCTCCGACCTAAATTTAATGTTTGTGAATATCTACATCACATCCCGGGAATGCTTCACTATGCCCTCCTTTGCTGCAATTAACAGATGCAGAAAACCACACCACAAAACACGGGAAAATAAGCAATGAACTAATCTGAAGAAACACACCTACTTCCTGAAGGCTGAAAAACAACCCCCGCTCCTCCAAATACAGTCGCTTGGGTGTCATAGGTTATCCAAAGCTCATTTTGCAACATGAAGCTTGACTTTTCTCTGAAAGTGACCTCCCAGTAGCTACCTACATATGTTAAACTCTAACCAGTACTCTTACCTTTGTTATTCTCAATCTACCTGGGGGCGGGGCGACTTGATTCTGACTACCTTAAGGGTAATTACTTCGCAAATAAACATTAATAACAGATTGTACATTGTTGGGAAAATGTAATTAAACACTAAATCTCTTGCCAACCAAGACAATTCCTCTATAAAGGTAGAAGAGAAAGAAAAACACCTTATTATTGAATAAGCATTAAAGCAGAATGCGATGTGCATCACAGGTAATGTACTAGAGACTGCAAAGTCAGGAGGAAACCTCACCTTTTTAGATGGCCACGCAGATACAATCCATTGCAAGCAGGTTCTCAAGATATAAACCATAACTTGACCGCATGACTGGTCACATGCAATTCATCCTAAACACATTTGTTAGTTGGGTTGACCATCTGTGTTAGTTAATTGACTTTATCCAAAGAAAATGTAAACCTCTCACACATAGTTTTAATCATTTGGAGGAAGGCACCCCACAGACATTACACACCTATCCTTCCACAGACACTGGGAGTTAGAGGCATTATATCCTTGATATTTACATTTCAAAGAGGTGGCTCCCAAGTATTTGAGAAAGACATTTCTGGGTTTTGAAGTTGGAAAGAGGCTTATTTAGCCTTTACAAAAGTTACATTTCAAAGACAGGTAACTTACAATTAAAGGTTTTTCTAAAGTAAATCCTCTAATAACAGGGAGGGATGTCTCCTTCCCCATTTTTAACAGGGAGCATTAAGCCTATCAATTTTATTATGTATCTGCCTTCACAGCCTATATTCTTCACCAATCCATTCAAACCAGACCCCAAAATTGCACAGGAAACATCTGGCTATTTATCTGTATGTTTTCTGACTAGCAAAAATCAATGTTTATAGTAGAGTTAAAAATAGTTTTTGAGTTGGAGATGGGTAAGGGGATAATATTTAATTTCCATAAGCCATAAGCGCAATAAAATCTAGATAGTCAGAAAATTTCGGATTCTGAAGGGATTAGAAAATACCTCCCTTACAAGTCAGGAAGGGGCACATAGGCTCTGTAACTTAAGCAAAATAATATCAAAAGGTCCTATGTGTAAAATCTGCCTGTTAAAAGATCGTGTTTACCACCCTGATAGCAACTGACTCAGCTACAGACTGCTCACAACAGTTTACTAACAGCACAGTAGCTAAAACATCACCTAGGACATGTGAGGGAAAGATACAGAAAACTGATTATATTATACAATCTGAAATTCCTCATATCCATGAGTTCGTTTTATGTAAGGAATTATACTTAAAACAAACGTAGACTTCAAGGGGAAAAAAAGCCGGCGGGGCGGGGGGGAGCAATGGCACTGAGATTGTATGAAAATATGAAGAATTAGTTTCCAAATAGCCAATCTCTTTACAGGGAGATTGTAAATTAGCTATTCTGGAACAGTTCCAACTGTATGTATATATTCCAGGCTCTGGAATGTATAAAATGTAAGCCATTATAAAATTGTAGGTGGCAGTATTTTCTCCTTCTCTTCTTCAAGCTATCTACAAAGCTTCCTCATTTATGGAACTTTTGGTCCCCAAATCATTTAGCTTTGCCTTCAAAGTTACTGAAATTAAACAAAAATTAAGGGGAACCTGGGTGGTTCAGATGGTTGAGCGTCCGACTTAAGCTCAGGTCATGATCTCACAGCTCATGACTTTAAGCCCCCCGTCGGGCTCTGTGCTGACAGCTCAGAGCCTGAAACTTGCTTCAGATTCTGTGTCTCGCTTTCTCTCTGCTCATACTCTGTGTATCTCCCTCTCAAAAATAAATAAACATTAACATTTCTTTTTTTTTAATTTTTTTAACGTTTTATTTATTTTTGAGACAGGGAGAGACAGAGCATGAACAAGGGAGGGTCAGAGAGAGAGGGAGACACAGAATCTGAAACAGGCTCCAGGCTCTGAGCTGTCAGCACAGAGGCCGATGCGGGGCTCGAACTCATGGACCGCGAGATCATGACCTGAGCCGAAGTCAGCCGCTTAACCGACTGAGCCACCCAAGTGCCCCTAACATTTCTTTTTTTAAATAAATACATATAAATAAAGGGAATCTAAATTTTGTGTTTGTTATATTTTTCTGCCATATAAATTCAGAAATGTTAAAAAAAATTGTCATCTGGTAATAGATTTTCCCATCAGGAAATCACAGTACTCCTGCCCTGCTACTTAACACTATACTAAGTTCAGCACTTATCACCACCACCACCCCTAAAGATGGCTATGCCAAGACAGTATTTTATGCTTCTTACTAAATCATACTAATCTTCTCAAGCTTCTATTTTAAATCTCCTTAGCTTGCATATTTCTACTGGATTCTCAAGTCTACACCTGGGTATTTCTTTACTCATTCATTCATTCAGTTATTCATGAGAAATCGTTTCAATTTGTGAGCAAATACTTCACAAATAAGGCAACTGCAGACACCACAAGAGACACAGAATAACAGAGCTCTTTTACTGTCCTGATAGTGACAGTCCTGCATCTGTTAACTAGAGAGCAGTATTCCAGTTAACTGTCCTCAGATTAACTACCCCCCCCCCCCACACTGCCCTTTGGAGCTGTGACCTTTTGATGATGAATGCATCAGTAACACAAATATTTAACCAGCTTTTAAAAGAATTGTCTTCGTCAAAGCTTGGGAAAGGGAATTGTTTTCATGCACTATCTGAAATATATTTATAATATTAAAATATGATGAATGAGAATGCTGAAAGATAATAAATTTTAATGAGACCGAGCTTTCAATAACCTGGAAACCCCTGCCCATCAGGGAACTGCGGCTGAAAAGTTTAAACCTCATAAATCAGAGGTTTAATACCTTGCAGTCTGCAGAATCACATGATAAACTTTTAAAACCGTAGATTATCAAATTTTACGCTCAAATATTCAAAGAGAGTCATCAATAATGTGTATGTTTAACATTTGACCCCTATGTGGGTCTAGCGATAGGGAATAGAAGCTAATAATTAGAAGTTCTGTCTGTGTAATCAGAATATCAACATCTAAGTATTTTTATTTTTTTATGTTTATTTTTTTTATTTTGAGAGCATTAAAGAGTAAGCATGAGTGGGCCACTCTCTCTCTTTCTCAAAACAAATAAATAAACATTAAAAAATGTGTCAGCCTTTAGTTTGGTTCACTTCCTAACATCAAACAATATAATTCATTATCTGAGACAGAGGGGAAAAAAAAAAAAAGCTTTCACTCCCCTCATCATTTCTGAGTTTTTGTGTTTGGCTAGGAGAGGATATATTTGTGATAAAATCCATACTAAACTGTTGGCGCTCTGTACCTGGGGTTCAAATTGTTAGAACGGCCTGAGTGGTCAGCTCAATCCCAATTAGAAGCCCATGTAGACAGAAAATATACGTGATCTTTTGTAACAGAGAAGGGAGTTTGCAGCTATAGAGCCATTGTTCTGGGCACTTGGGATTTGGGATTCTCTCTCTTTCTCTCTCTCTTTTTCCCTCCGTCCTCTCCCAAAATAAATAAATATTAAAAAAAAAAACACTTAAGAAAGAACAAACAAGAAAGTGTAATAAATTTGACAAATTTATCATTAACATCTTTGGCCCAAAAATCACATCCTAAAACTACTAAATGACAAAGCAAAATAGCCAGAGTTTTCCTATTACCAAGTTACATGCTGATTTGTAGAGCATAGGCCAAGAGGTAGCAAAAACCCAAGGAGCTTCAAACTCAGTAATAAAGTCAAAACCATATGAACAGAAGTAGAATAAAGAGATAATGTAGTCATCTCATTTAATGTTGTTCAAAAATGAATTTCTATTATCCTTAAATGGGAAGGACACTGCATAAATAAACTATTAAGATGTGTTTATTTATTTACCTTTATTCATTTTTGAGAGAGCACAAGCGGGGGAGGGGCAGAGAGAGGGAAATACACAATGAGAAGCAGGCTCCAGGCTCTGAGCTGTCAGCACAGAGCCCAACGTGGGGCTTGACCTCACGAGCCGTGAGATCATGACCTGAGCCAAAGTCGGACGCCTAACCCACTGGGCCACCCAGGCGCCCCTATTAAGGTGTGTTTAAATCAAGAGTTCAATGCATTAGAGACCAGATTATTTGATATACTTGAGAGAAGAATTTAGCCCATGATGTTATATATGTTAGCTCAAAGGAATCAAAGCTGGAGCAGATACCTGAGTTCTTAGCCAATCACCAAAAGGAACACTGACTTCTGAGTATGGACCAGAAGAGTGAGGTCTGCTGATTACCTTAAAGCACAGTTATGTGTCTTCCACTACGATAGGAATTGACCTACATTATCGTCTTGGCTCTGTGGCTGCAGTCCCCCAGAGTTGACTTCCAAGGGCCCCGTGTGAGCAAGTGAAGGCAAGGATCAACGTGTAGGTTGAAAACTTTGCAAAGCTGGGGGGGGGGGGCCCTGGATGACTCAGTCTGTTTAGCGTCTGACTTTGACACTGGTCATGATCTCAAGGTTTGTGAGTTCGAGCCCCGCATTGGGCTCTGTGCTGACAGCTCAGAGCCTGAAGCCTACTTGGGACTCTGTGTCTCCCTCTCTTTCTGACCATCCCCCTCTCATGTTCTTTCTCTCAAAAATAAATAAACATTAAAAAAGAAAAAGAAAAAAAAAACCTGGCAAAACTGAGCAAACCACCCTGACTAAGCATCAGTGTCCTATCCCAACCTGATGGGTGAGTGCCCCAGAGTGGATGAGTCTTGCTGACTGCTGTGGACTGAACTATGTCCCCCTAAAACTCATATGTGGAAGTCTCAACCTACAATGTGATGGCTCTTGTAGATGGGACCTTTGGAAGTTAATTCCAAGAGACTAGAACATTGGGAATTAAAACCAAGTGATGTCTACTAGGAAAGCATTAGAGTTTGCTTGTGGCTTCACATAGTTTTAGACCATTTGAGATTTCTCTTCTGTCAATATCTTGTTCATATTGGTTTCAATTTGTGTTTTAATTCTCTGGGTTTAAATAAATTGTGTGTGTTATTTATATGGTTTGGATTCTAACTACTATTAATTAAATTATGTCAATGATTGTTTAGCATTTGTTAAATTACATTATGATGAAAAAATAAAACACGAAATGGACAAGCAGATTTATATTTCATTAACTATACAAATTCACCGTGAGTCAGCTGGGCCTTTGTTTTTCACCATCCTTACTCTGGGATCCATTGCTGAACAACATCTCTCTGATGTAGGATACTTCTGGTCCTACATCAGAGGTAAAGAGAAGAGAAAGGAAGCAAGTAGAAGATTGGCTTTTAAAGCTCTGACCCAGAAATGACACTTTGATTCAGACGTCATTGATCAAAGCAGTGGCCACACAAGCTTTTAGTAGGCAATAGACTCGGAAAGACATTTCTCTTGAATGTATGGCAGGAGAAATAGAATGATTGCAAAAGAGACCAGTAGAAATGTAATCCTACTTACTTGGCAAATATTTTCTCCCTGTCACTTTTATCACTTTGTTGGTGAGGTGATTTCTGACCCAAAGATTTTAAAGATAAATTTGTCAAATTTATTACACTTTTCTTGTTTGTTCTTTCTTAAGTGTTTTTTTTCCCCCATATTTATATTTATTTTGAGAGAGGAGGGAGGGACAAAGAGAGTGAGAAGAGAATCCCAAACAGGCTCGATCCCAGGAACCATGAGATCATGACTTGAGCTGAAATCAAGAGTCAGAGGCTTAACCAACTGAGCCACCAGGTACCCCTCTTGAGTGTTTGTTTTTTTTAAATAAATATTTTCTACCCTGTGTTCACAGAAGCATTCTATCATATATCTAAAATGTTCAGTCGCTCCTGGGTGGCTCAGTTGGTTCAGCTTCTGACTGTTGATTTCAGCTCAGGTCATGATCCCAGGGTTATGGGATCCAGCCCCACATCAGGCTCCTGCTTTGGATTCTCTCTCTCTCTCTCTCTCTCTCTCTCTCTGCCCCTCCTCCACTCTCTCTCTTTTTCTCTCTCTAAAAATAAAAAAAATATATAAAATTTGACCTTTCATATCTACACCTTTAACATACGTGGAATTATTTTTTTACCAATCATAAAATCACTAAAATTAGAACTATTTTATTCATTTATGTAATCTTTTTATTGAAATACATTTTACATACAACACTGTGTAAGTTTAAGATGTACAACATATTGATTTGATACATTTATATATTTTCCTACAGTTGCAACTGTAGTGATAACTCCCTTCTCCCTTATGTCACACAATTATTATCATTTTTGTGTGGTGAGAATAACTAAATTCTAGTCTGTTAGCCAATTTGATATTTATAATACAATAATGTGTATAGTCACTACACTGTGCATTATTTCCAGGAGTTTTCTACTAGTTGCACCTTTGCACCCTTGAACCTCATCTCTCCTATCCTCCTACCCCCAGCCTCTTATAACTGCAATTTTACTTTATTTTTAAGACTTCAGCTTTTTGCAGATTCCTCGTGGAAATGGTATCACGCAGTATTTGTATATCACTGTTTGACTTACCTCACTCAACATAATGTCCTCAAGGTTGATCCATTTTATAAACGGCAGGATTTCCTACTTTCTCATGGTTGAATAATATTCCATTGCAACTATATAATTAAGAAAATAATCGTAATTTTTTGAGAAATCTCATATTATATTCCATAGTGGCTGAACCAATTTGTTTCCCACCAGCAATGTACAAGGGTACTTTTTTCTCCACTTCCTTGCCAATATGTAAGTCTTGTCATCTCTCTCTCTCTCTCTTTTAGGTTTATTTGTTTATTTTGAAAGAGAGAGACCATGAGCAGGAGTGGGGGTCACACATTTAACCAACTGAGCCACCCAGGCTCCCCATTAAGTCTTGTCTTCCTGATGATAGTCATTCCAACAGGTGTGATGTGATTCCTTCAATATCGTTTTGATTCACAAAACGTTGTTGATGATTAGCAATGTTGAGCATCTTTCATGTTTCTGTTGGCCATTTATATAATTTCTTCGGGCAAATGTGTATTTAGTTCCTTTGCCCATTTTTTAATTGGATATTTGGGGGATTATTATTTTATGAGTTCTTTGTACATTTTGGACGTTAATTCCTTATCTGATATGTGGTTTGCAAATATTTTCTGCCATTGTGTAGATTCCTGTTGCATTTTGTTGACTGTTTCATTTGCTGTGCAGAACATTTAAGTTTGATGTAGTCCCACTTACCGATTTTTGCTTTTTTTTTTTTTGCTTATGTTTTTGGTGTCATATCCAAATAAATATTGCCAAGATCAATGTCAAGGAACTTTTTCCCTGTTTTCTTCTAGGAGTTCTACAATATCAGATATTATTTTTAAGTCTTTGATCCATTTGAGTTAATTTCTGTGAGCACTATAAGATAGGGGTTGAATTTCATTTTTTTCTGCAGGTGTTTATCCTGTTTTCCCAGCACCATTTGTTAAAGACACTTTTCTTTCCCCACTGGGTGCTCTTGGCTCCTTGTCTCATATTAGTTGACCATGTGTGTAGGGGTTTAATTCTGTGCGCTCTGTTGTGCTCTATTGGTCTGTGTGTCTATTTTAATGCCAGTGTCATACTGTTTGGTTTACTATAGCTTTGTAGTGTAGGTTGAAATCAGGAAATCAGGTTTGTTCTTCTTTCTCATGATTATTTTGTCTGTTTAGAGTTTTTGTGGCTTCGTAACAATTTTGGATAATTGAAAATTAAAAATATGTCTGACTTTTTGAATAATTTTAAAATTAAATATATTAAATTTCAATGTAACAATTTAGTTAATATTTATACTTTTTCTTATTTCATATTGGCATGTATTTCCTAGTTTTTATCTTTTGTTTATAATTTTAATTAATGTCTTTTTTCCTTGAATATTACAAATATGCTAATTTTAAATCATTCATATAATTTTATAAAGATAATTTCAACCAGTGTAATTCACAGTCCTCTTGTGAATTTTGATGGTTATCATTTTAATTGTATATTTTCACAGGAAGAATTTATATGTGCAGACTTATTTTGAATAGCAGTATATTTTTTGTATGTTTTAGTATTTTAATTTCCTTTTCACTCTGTGGTCATCCCTGCTTATCAAATTGTTTCAGGGTTGCTCACATAAATAACACTCAAACTTAGTAGAACACACAGTTTGATAATATACTTCAAAGTTCCTTTCCCTAGACATAATGAAGTGGTTAGAGATATATTCAATGAGTCCTAGATGGTATGGCTCAGATCTTAAACCAAGTTTTGGATCCTCAATGGCTCTTCTTCCCCCTTACACACATTTGAATCCAGGGAAACTCAACACTAGACTCTAGCTTCAATAATGACCCTGGTTCCAAGATATGACTGATGTGGAGACATTTTAGTTCTTGTTATATTGTAGAAGGCAACCTACTTATTGTCATTGATGTTCTTGGGATGCCACAGCTTACATATATGCATAACTCTGTGTGTGTGTGTGTGTGTGTGCGCGCACGCGTGCATGCATGGGCATCAAAAATGTTTTTTTTATTTTTTCCCTACATGATTGTGATTTTTTTTATTTTTACATTTTTCTAAAATTGCCATGAATTTAGAGTGGAAGTTACATGTGAAATCTGATTACATTCCAACATCTTAATAGAAAAATATGATTCATTTCTATTTATTAAAGGTGAACCAAACTTCAGGCTGTTTCATATGTCAGGGCTAGACCAAACATCAATTATTTAATCATAATTGAACAAAAATAGAAGACTAAATGACAGAGACCCATTGTAGGTTTTCTGTTAATTCCTCACTAATTTATGATTTCTTATTAATTTCAGTGCCAAGGGAAAGCAAGACACTTTCCCAGTACTGCCAAGCATTGCCAGAGGCAGGATTTTTGATGTCCCGAACAATTGTGCACAGTGATACTCAAGTTGCTTTTCATTTTAGTGGAGCCAAGTCCCTCCTTCAACAATAAAGAAAAGGTAAGGAATTTCTCAGATAACATAGAGTTTTAAGCAAAGGGAATTTCTTACACCACACGGCTGATTTGCAAACGTAATTGTCAAAAATGCTAACTTTTCCTTAAAAAACAATACTCTTCAAAGAAAAAGCATATAATGAATAATAGTTCATGACAGCCGAAGTCCAAAATATACAAAACACTGTTTGTAAAATGCTGAGATTGCTCATAAGTGTAAAAAGCATGCCAATAGAGTTTTGGCTATTCAACAAAACATCCTAGGCATAGAAAAGCATGAAAAAGTATGATATTTTAATATAAATTACATGGGTAGTGGACCCCGTAAGACAATTATGTTTTTGCCCTAATTGCTCTGCATCTCTTTATCTTCTACGATTTCTTTCAAGATTCTGAGTCTGGCCTTTCTTCAAATCAGCCATGATAGCTTAAAACCAAATAACAGGGCAACAGTATGTTGTCTGCAAGGTGTCTGTATTATACACTGTACAGTGTCTGTACTTTGGGACTCGAACCAACCATTTTCCTCCTTAGATGGACAATTTTGCAACAAACTCCCTTGTTGTGTTCTTGACCTTCTCCCGTATTTCAGGAGGAGACTTGGTGATCAGAAAGAACAAGTTTCACGTTATGGAAGATAGAAGGAGACATTTGGGTTACATTGAAGAAGAAGCAACTAAAACCATGACATATATCTAAAGATTACAATGGCTAATTTTAGACATAGTGAGTTTCCTGTTGCTAAGGAAGTCAGCCATGGTGTAGAAAAGAAGGGAAACTGATTGGTTATAGAAGACATTCAAACACAAGCTATGTCCTTTTCTAAAAATTGTTGTGGCATCAAAATTATTTAATATTTTCAGAATAATTTATAATAATTTAATATTCCTATCTCAAAGTTGGAAAAAGGAAAAACATGGGGTAAAAAGTGTCCAGTTCACTTGTTTTTACTAATTACTAAATGGTACATTCAACAACATGAAAATGTTACCAGTTCTGAGGATTCACAGGCTAAGCTTCAAACAGAAAAGAAATCCTTGAAAAGTTGTTGTTGTTATACAATAGTGTGAGTCATACATTAAGAGCTATTTTCTTTTCTTTTCCGTGATGTCACTTAACAAATTAAATAACCTAAAATAAACCCAAGTTGGCAAACAATCTTTTTTATACCAATGTCATAAAAACCAACGTAAAAGAATAACTATATTGCTAACCTGTCAATGGTTGATAAACCACAAAATTTTAGCAGTCTTCTGCGATCAGATAAATTTTTTAAAAAAGGCCTTTCCTCAACTTTATCATTGCATAAGTAAGAAAGCAATTAACTTTAGTCTTGCAACTCAAAAGTGTGAACTATAAACTGCTCCAGACAGTCATCTGGAAAACATTGCATTTGAATCAGAGTTGTTTGTTTTTGTGGGTTTTTGTTGTTGTTGTTGTTGTTGTTGTTGTTGTTTTAAATAGAAATCACACCCAAAGCACAGCACTTAAGAGAGGTTTTCTTCTTTGTTCTTCAGTTACTTCTCCCAGATTTGCCTTTGCCTTCCTCCCTCCCTCCCATTCTCTTTCTCCTCTTCTTTCCTTCTCTACTTCATTCCACATATGTGTATTGAACACCCTTGACTCTCAGGAATTGTTCCCACTCATCATATACAAAAACAAAACCGCAGGCACCTGCCTTCAGTCTATCAGGACACTGACCTTCAAATAACCATTTGCAGAATAATATGAATATCTTTCTATTTACTTTTGCATACTTTACTTTTTCATCCATTAGCTGTTTTGTCTAGAAAGGCTAGTGATGTCATCTTTGTCAAGTTTAATGTTATGTAAGCATTTATTCATAGAAAAGAATGAAACATTTGTCATAACATATATATGTTGGTTCATTACTAAACTCAAGTAAAGTCTGTTTTTTGGGTTTTTTTCCTTACTTGATTTTTTTCCATCTTTCATTGGCAAAATAAATTAGGCTGAATCTATATCTTTATTATACAGAACCCATAAGGCACAAATAAAAGCTTGCTGCTGTAGGCAATAATTATTTCAAAGTACATTTGGTTTCATTTTATGACGGGATGCCAACTTCCCATTGAAAGGCAAATCTTGTATATCAAAAGGTTAAATAGGATGATATTTAAATAGAATTCCAGAGGGTTAAATTTAGAATGCTGAATATGTTCAATAGAAGACCAATCTCTGGTCCTGTTGAATTGTACTCAAAGAGAAATTGGACACATTTTCAGTCACTTTAAGTTTATAAATTGCTATACCATTGCAATTTGTGATTTTGTACAAAATTGTTTCATAAAAATGTGTTTTTAAAGAGGCATATGATAATGAAATTCTATGCAGCCATTAAATATGAAACAATGTGATAGAATATATTGGCATGGAAAGTCATAAATAAAAAAAACATGTGTTTTAAAATATTAACTTTAGTGTGAAGCATCTATGCATATGGTAATATGTGAATGCGTACTCCACGGTGTGCAAATAAAAATAAAATTACATAAAAATATTTAAATGTCATTGCCTTGTTCTGCCACTTGCATAAATAATATGTAATACTCATCCTCCACCTCTTTTAGAGTGTCTCATGAGAAGGTTTTCTAGTGTCTTCTATTATTGGAATCCATGTTGATGCCTGCTTCTTGCTGCCATTGTCCATATAAACTTTACAGTCAAGTTCATTAGTCCAAGTAGAAAAAAGACAATATATAGCCTGTATTATACTGTTCTCAGCTCGCTCTCTCTCTCTCTCTCTCTCTCTCTCTCTCTCTCATCTTGTTATAAAGCATCTCAGGGAAATAAATACTTATATTCCTGACATACCAATTCATCTTCCATGCTAATAAATGTTTAAAATTTTAAGCCCAAAAAGAACTTTGTTATTTCCATGTAAGTTTATGAATAGGAATAACATTTGGAGCACCTATGTGGCTCAGTTGGTTAAGCATCTGACTTCGGCTCCAGTCATGATCTCATTGCTTGTAAGTTCAAGCCCTGCGTCAGGTTCTGTGCTGACAGCTCAGAGCCTGGAGCCTGCTTCAGATTCTGTGTCTCCATCTCTCTCTACCCCTCCCCACTCTCTGTCTCTCTCTCTCCCTGTCTCTCTCTCTCAAAAATAAATAAACATTAAAAAAATTAAAATAAGGAAAACATTTGAAGGAACATACAGCAGGATATGAACAGCAATTATTTCTGAGTACTCATACTATAGTGTATTGCTTTTTATTTTGTTTGTTTTTCTTTTTCTCTTTTTTTTCTTTTTCTCTTTCAGAGAAGTAGAAAACTTTATTGTGTGTAAATAAAAGGGTAGTGTAGTTGTCTTCCCAAAGGTCTGCTGCTTCCCAGCTTTCCTCGACAGTGAACTGGGACACCATATCCATCTCCTCAGAAGAAGAAGGTCTCTCCATTGCCCCTGCCACTGGTTCTACCTCCTGGACTTCTGGATTGACCAAGGCCTGCCTCCGTGTGCTCCCAAAGCAGCCAAGGGGACAGCACCGCTGGAAAGCTTTGACCACGGGTTTATTTGTTTTTCTAAGTTTCCTACACTGGTTTTTAAAGAAAAGCACAACAGGGCACCTGGGTGGCTCACTCAGTTAAGCATCTGACTTTGGCTCAGGGCATGATCTCATGGTCATGAATTCGAGTCCCACATCAGGCTGCGTGCTGACGGCTCAGAGCCTAGAGCCTGTTTTGGATTCTGTGTCTTCCTCTCTTTCTGCTCCTCCCCCACTTGCTATCTGTCTCTCTCTCTCTCTCTCTCTCTCTCTCTGTCAAAAAGAAATAAACATTAAAAAAAATAAAAGACTAACAATAAAGTCAATTTAAGAATTTAACATTCATAAAAATCAGCAATGCCTATTAGTAAAATATTATTTTTGGTTTACTGAATATTAGCCTAATACCTACTACACTTGCTCAAATTCTGATACTGATTGAGAGTAAAAAGGAATGTAAGTAAAAGCAATCTGTTATTTTTTAAGTTAAACTTATATATTGGATAATTTGCTAATTCTGCTGTTTGACATTATAGAAGTCTACTATTCTAAAGCATGGTTTGTTATGCAAATTTTAATTATTCAGCTCTATGGTATTAATACAAAAGTAATTATTTGTTAATAATCATGCTCTCATTTGCATCAAAGGGTGGAAACATATTTCTAAACATGTAACTATCTTTAAGTGTGATGAATATTCTGATCTACTGGCATTAGGGGAACATAGAAGCAGGGTCTATGAGACCAGAAAGCCCTCTAAGTAAATAAATTTTAAAGTAGGATATAAAACGTGGAAGTAGTTAATGTGGGTTAAAGAGAAAGGGAGAAATTAGAAAGGAGAATCATACAATTACACAAGCCTTCAAGGAAAAAATACTAGAAGTGGTGAGTATGCTTTTCATCAATAAAAGAATAGAAGACACACATGCAGCCGAAATAAGGTTAGAAGAATTTCCTTCAAATAATATATTACTCATAACTCAGGACATCTTGGGGCCCCAGAATGGTTCAGTTGGTTAAGTGCATGATCTCATCATTCATAAGATCGAATCCTGCATCAGGCTCTGCACTGACAGCACTGAGCCTGCTTGGGATTCTCTCTCTCTCTCCCTCTCTCTCTGGCCCTCCGCAGCTTGCACAGGCACATGCATGCTCTCTCTCTCTCTCTCTCTCTCAAAAAATAAACTTAACACAATTTTAAAAACCCTCTTAAAAAAGAATTCAGGATATCTCACTAATTTTATTCAACTAATATTCAAGAATGTATATATATATATATATATATATATATAGTATGCCTTGCAGGATAGTATGATAGCCCTACTATTTTTTTAAGATCATTTATTTATTTTGAGTGGGGGAGGGGTTAGAGAGAGAAAGAGAAAATGAGAGAGAGAGAGAGAGAGAGAGAGAGAGACAGACAGACAGAGAAAATCCTGAGCATGCTCCACACTGCCAGCATGGAGCCCAGGGCTTGAACTCACCAACCATGAGATCATGACCTGAACCAAAACCAAGAGCTGATGCTTAACCAACTGAGCCACACAGGCATGCCTATCCTGCTACTTATAGTAAATTATTTCATACTATATTTGTGCTTCTTCCATAATTGCCATAAAATCTGTACTACATGATTTTAACTCTATTAAAAGAGGTGTGTGCTTGTCTTTGTATGACTATGTTGTAATTAGGAGGTCTCTTGCTTATTTCTTCACTCATTATTTCTTAAGGTCCTTTATTGTGTGAATAAATATTTCTTACCAGAAAACTAATAACTAATGTGTCATGTATTTATTCATGTGTTTAACAACGTCAAATAGTGTAATACTTAAGACAAATTGAAACCAATTTCCATTATTTCTGTTTTTCTAGAAAAGCAAAATTATATGAATATAAACATAAAAAGAGATTATTGACTACTACCCATCTGTTTCTGCTAACGGACCCAATGTTTACAACTAGAATCAGAGTGGGAGCGCATTTGCGGGAAACTAACTGCTCACTAGAGGCTCCATGTTTCTTGGAAACAAATGAAACTTAGTCTTTGTTTTGTGTTCACTTGATTCTGCAATTGCGGGAGGCAAAGTTATCCCGAAGATAGGAAAGATGGAAATAGACAAGGGGAAGGGTGTTTGTAAAACAATTTCTCTATCAATGATAGAACCAAAATAAGTCACCTATTTCATGTGCCTGGAAATAACCTCTATTTATTAAATAACCTTATATATCTAAAGAAACAAGACTATACACAAGTAAAGAGACTACTCTTTCAATGGTAAAATGACACATTGTTATTTTGTGTTTAATTCATTTGGTAACTTCCCTATTGTAGGATATATTAACTCTTTAAAACACTAGGGAAGTATTTAATGTACTGAAGAACTTAATTTAATAGGACCCCAGAAGCCTGAAAGCAACTTACTCAGTGGGAGAATCTGGCTCATTAAGTTCAGTGATGCAGCACCCAAAGGTATTGAATTTTAAATGAATTCACAAACCTAATAAATCATCCTGGCTGTCAAATGAAATATAATTTGTGAAAAATTTATTACCCATGATTATCATGTATTAAACATAAGGTTTAAAATCTAAGCAAATGTTATACTCCTAGTTGGATAAATACTCTAGATTGCAAGGAGTCTTTAATGCAATTTGACATAGAGCTGGTCGCGGCAGAGTTTATATTCCTAATGAACCCCATCTCCATCTTGGAGAGCTTTCTTCCTTGGTGGACTCCTGAACCCCTCTCAGATGGTGTCACATATATCCTTGTGCTTTGAGTTCTAAATCCATTCACTCATATTTTTCCGAATGCCCCTTTGTCTCCTGTGCTTTATCGGATGCCCTCAGTGCCATTTTGGAGGTGATGACAAACAACAGACATTGTACAGGAATCATTTGTGGCCAGAAAAAGCACCTTGAAATCTAAACTCAGCTGAGTGGTTTACGGCTGCCTTTCACTGCAGCAGCATCATTCTGTGCAACTTTCCTGTTTTTGACTTCTGTCTGAATTTGGTTGGGTTGTCCCCATACAAGAAAGCAGATGTTATCTATATCTCCTTTCACTTTTGTGTATGGCAAAGGATGTCAAAATTCGCAACTATGTAACCCTAATTTCTTGGCCTTATTGTCAACCCAGTGGCCTGATGGAGTTCATCCATCAGTTATTTTTTTCTATTGAAATTTGTATTTGATTGATACAAAAGTTGATAAGCACTTATTCAGGAGTACTCTACAAGGCCAAACAAAATTGAATTCGTATCTTGGTGGTAGCAATGCAGAAGGAATCTATATCCAGATCTCAAACACCAGGAAGTAAAAATTCTAGGAAATGTTTTATCTGCCCAAGTTGCAGTTTCTAACATTCTTCATCTAATTGATGCAAACCCTGTAAATGGTTCAACATAATTTGCGTAATTAATTGAGTCTATTTGTAAAATTCATTATGGAGAAATATCTTGCTGTTATTTGCGGAAAATATGAAACTCATTTACATTATAAATGAAAAATGATACATAAACATACAGTAGGCATATAAATATGCATATAATTGTATACTTTAGAAAGTATACACATATAATATCTAAGGAGATTTTTGGTTCAATGCTTTATTTGAGTGCTAAATTAATATTGCATACACTCATCCATTTATATACATATTCAATATGTCATTTCAGCTTCTGTTTGGTGTATCAGGTAGAAAACAGGAAACCAGTTCTCCTTCAGATTGTTATAATCCAACTGGAAGACTATAGAGAAAAGAAGTAGACATGTGACAATAATTTCCATGAAATAAGAGGCATGACTATGGTTTAGGGGGTGTGAAAATATGTGGAAAGACAACTTCTTTTTTTTTTTTTTAATTTTTTTTTTCAACGTTTATTTATTTTTGGGACAGAGAGAGACAGAGCATGAACGGGGGAGGGGCAGAGAGAGAGGGAGACACAGAATCGGAAACAGGCTCCAGGCTCTGAGCCATCAGCCCAGAGCCTGACGCGGGGCTCGAACTCCCGGACCGCGAGATCGTGACCTGGCTGAAGTCGGACGCTTAACCGACTGCGCCACCCAGGCGCCCCGAAAGACAACTTCTTAAACAGGGAAAAAATATCTGCTAAGGCCAAGAATTGGGGAATGTCCCTGGCATGTTCAAGAACAGCAGACAAACCAATATTTAGAAGCAGGGCGAGTGAACAGTCCAAGGAGATAGGATCCAAGTGAGATGTGGCTGGATGTCAGGAGTCATTGGGTATTTTATGGGGCTTCTTAGGGGCTTTGTGATTTATTCTTACTGAAATGCAAAGCCATCTAAGGATTTTTCTTTATTTTTTTAATGTGTATTTTTGAGAGAAAGAGAGCATGAGTGGAAGAGGGCAGAGAAAGAGGGAGACACAGAGTCTGAAGCAGGCTCCAGGATCTGAGCTGTCAGCACAGAGCCCGATGTGGGGCTCGAACTCACAGACTGTGAGATCATGACCTGAGCCGAAGTTGGACGCTTAACTGACTGAGCCACCCAGGTGCCCCTCTAAGGATTTTTAATAAGTGCCTGGTCCAGTTTTTTTAAAGACTAACGTATAGAAAGTATGCAAGTAAGAGAAGGAATCCCATATGATCTATGTGGTGGCTATTTCAATAAGATTAAAATTACATAACTGTAAGACCCAGGAGGGCAGGGATTCTGTTGTTGTTTTTCAACTGTTGTCAATCCACGACAGAGCTGTATTATAGATGTTTTAGTCACTCAGTAAATATTGTCAAGTGAATGAACAGTGGATTGAATGAGGGTGAAAATGGACATATACAATGGAATCCTGAATATAGTTTGAACATAAAGCTAATAGATTTGCTGAGAGATTGGGCATAAAGTGAAAGAAAATAAATTAAAGGTGGATCTTTTGGGTTGAGTAACTGAAAGAATGTAGCTGCCATTTACTGAGATGGGGGTGGGGGGCGAAGTGTAGGAACTGAGTTTAGGAGCAGAGTGAATCTAATGGCTTTGGAACTGATAAATTTGTAATTTTTAACGGATTGCCAGATGACAACTAAGCACCTGGATATATGAAAATGATTATATGCAAGAATTCTCTGTTTATTATTTCACTGATCACAATACAATTTTAAATTGGCCCGAGTTCTTACAATGGCTTCCAGTTAAGGTTTTATTTCCCATGGTAAACCTAGGAAAAAGAGGAGAGTAGTATATATTTAAATGTTAGATAGGGTCTCAGTGTAATGTTTTATCATCAGTAGACATTGCAAGCCTCAAACAGCTGATGTGAGAAAATTACATTTTGTGACCACTGGGGAAAAGAAGCATAAAAGATGCATAGACAGACTAAGCACTGGTGAGTGAATGATCAAGAAAGCTTTGTTAACGGAAGGTTCATGTAATTTTGCCATATTTAGAGTGTGACACCAACCTTTCAAACTTTTAACATAATAAGGGCAAGTAGGCGATTGAATGAAAATGAATTTAGTCAAATTAATATTCTTTTTTTTCCTAATTTTGTTTTTGTTTTTGAGAGAGAAAAACAGAGAGAGAGAATGGGGGAGGGAGAGAGAGAGAATCCCAAGCAGGTTCCACACTCTCAGTGCAGAGCCCAATGTGGGGCTCCAACTCATGAACCACGAGATCATGACCTGAGCCGATATCAAGAGTGGAAGGCTTAACCGCAACTGAGACCACTCACGCGCCCCCAAATTACTATTCTAATTTATTTTCAATAGTTAATAAAAGTGACAAAGTGAGGAAAGAAATGTGTACAGAAGACTAAACAGATATCTTTTTGGTGATTGATTTATTTGAAAAAATTAGGTGACAAAAAACTCAAGCAACAAGAATTCAGTTAAACTTCAGTCATTCACCCATTACATTAACACTGCCCTACCCAAATTATGGTTAGCTCTGTTTACTGAGCCCTTCAATTATTATATGTATCTAGAAAGACAATCTCCTTCATACAGTGTCTAAAGAAATTTTGGTGACAGGAGACAAAGGTGCCTATTTACCCCTCACCAAAAATACTAAAAAGTCACTGTTTGGGGCAGATCTTCATGGAAACGTGTCTGACGTACTTCAAAACAATCTCAGTGACATAGAACAATTATTAGTGATTTTAAGTAAACCTTGATTTGGTAAATCTTAAGTTCTCACAAGGACCCAAGAGTAGCAGCAGCAGGAAAATAAATAACTTCCCATACCAAGGTAAACTCATCAGTTCCCAGTACATGTTTATTACTAAAGTGTAATGCAGATTATGCCTAAATTCCCCGATCTAGCAAAATATGCTGGCTGAGGATTAGTATATAGAGTTAGAGTTTTGTTGTTTTGTTGTTTATTTACATACTTGATTTCAAAGAAAATGTAAACTGATGTAGTAATGATAAAGAATGGGAACAACCCCCACATCTGCCAATCATGACCTCTATCAACAATTGAATGTATTTCTTCTAACTACTACATATGTTGAAAACCATGCTTAACATGACTTTAGGTAATTATAACTAGCACTACTCACGACAAGCTTGACATTTCAAGTTCCCTTGAAAGCCACACCCATAGATGCTGCTTCGTAAATGTTTGTTTCCCGCCCCTTTTTCAACACAGACATTTGCAACTAATGGCTATTTGTAGAGGTTACTACAAAATGGAACTAACACTCCCCTAAACATTCTGTCTAAAATAGCATGCTATTATCGACTAATCATTTATTTAATAAAATCAACATTAAAAATTATCCTTCCACTTTTTCTTATGTCAACACTTGCTATTTACTTTGGAGTTTATAGAAGCTTACCACAGTAAATATTATAAATGAATCGAGTTAATATAATTTTATCCTCATGTGATCATTTCATAAAATGGTAGATACATATGGTATGCTTCATATTAGATTTTCATAGCGCATATTTAAAGCTAGCATTTGTCTATTTAAGAACAATGGATTACATGTCATATATGACTATCTGAAAGCAAGGAAAATTTTAGTAACAAGAAACAGTTTGGTAATAATCATTAATTCAGTTCATCTGCTTAGCATATAAATTCAATAATAAGGATCAAAGTGATTACTATAAATTGATTAGCTCTCTACAGAGCATAAATGCTACTTTGCTAGACTAACATTAGCATCTGTTATACAAAAAATATTTCATAAAATCCATTTATTTGTTTAGAATAGTTTTTAGCTAAGATCATATTGAACTATATATTCAATATATTCTTAATTTTTTCCATTAATACTAAACACAGGAGTGAATTGTTTTCTAAGATATTCATTGAAGAATGGCATACTTATAATTACTTCACATAATTTAACTTAAAACATATTTGTAGTGTACATTCTTAATACAGTTGACCTCAGAAATCAGGAATTAATTTAGTTAACATCAGAAACCAGGAATTCTGTTATTAAATACACCATTCAATTGTAAATATTTTTTAACTGATGTACCTATTAACCATTATAATTTTTCAATTATTTTAATGTTTATTTATTTTTGATAGAGAGAGACAGAGAAATCACAATCAGGGGAAGGCAGAGAGAGAGGGAGACACAAAATCCGAAGCAGGCTCCAAGCTCTGAGCTGTCAGCACCTAGCCCGACCCAGGGCTGGAGCTCATGAACCCTGAAATCATGACCTGAGCTGAAGTCGGATGTTAAAGTGACTGACCCACCCAGGCACCCTTATTAACCATTATAATTTAAAAAAATTCTGTCATAGGTGTTAAGGAAAATAAGTCTTACCACAAGATGCATCATAAAGTAAAACTGATTACGCATGCACCTTTCATGCAAAAATTTTTTTTCACAAATTTGAAGTTAGCCATGATTTTTTTGCGAGCTTTCATCATTCAGAATGTGCAGTTAATTTGCAATTATATTTTTAAAATCACCAAATTTCCTGGGGTGCCTGGGTGGCTCAGTCGGTTTAGCAGTCGACTCTGATTTCGGGGCAGGTCATGATCTCACAGTTCCTGTGTTCAAGGCCCCCATCAGGCACTGAGCTCACAGCTAAGAGCTTCCTTTTAATCCTCTGTCTCCCGCTCTCTGCCCCTCCCCAATTGCACTCTCTTTCAAAACTAAATAAATGTTAACAGATTTTTAAAAATATAATAAAATCATCAAGTTTCCAGAGTTCCTTGTAACTTTCTTTTGCTTTGCTCAGTTCCTCTAATTTGACCCACCACTCACTTTAAGAAAATCATCCCTAATCTGCTGTACTCCAGGCCTCAAGATATACATTAGTGAGTTATTCTAAGAAAAATATCCTGCACCACCACCCATGCCAACAAATTGATCTTTACCAGCCATGCCAGAAGCCCATCAAGCACTTTGACCCCACCCTAGGTCTCTCCTACCCTCCAAAATAAAATTTGCCTAACTTTTGCAGTAATAACTTCTTTGCAT
The DNA here is from genome assembly GCF_022837055.1 of Prionailurus viverrinus. NCBI lineage: Eukaryota > Metazoa > Chordata > Mammalia > Carnivora > Felidae > Prionailurus > Prionailurus viverrinus. Next base: position 223,647,524 of record NC_062561.1, on the reverse strand, counting down.
TTCTTTATAGTTTTGTTTCCTAAATGATCATCCCCACACATTTGTGTTTAGTCTGGTCCATTTATTTTTTTTTATTCTAATTTATTTTAAAGATATTTTTAGAGTAGTTTTAGGGTCACAGCAAATTTGAAGGGAAGATAGAGATTTCCCATATAACACCTACATTTACACAGACAGAACCTCTCTCATTATCAAATTCTTCCACTACTGATACATTTGTTACATCTGATGAACCTACATTGACACATCATTATCATCCAAAGTCCAGAGTTTACTTTAGGGTTTACTCTTGGTGATATGAATTCAGTGGCTTTGGACAAATAAGGAACCATAACTTTCCATTATTATAGTGTCCTACTGAGTATTTTCACTGCTCTAAAAATTCTCTGTGCTTCCCCTATCCATAACCCATTCTCCTATTTCCCCGGAAAACATTGATCTTTTACGGCCTCCATAGTTTTGACATTTTCATGGAGTCTTATGGTTGAAGTCAGGCTTCTTTCCCTCAGTAATAATATTCACTTAAGGTTCCTCCATTTCTTTTCATGGCTTGATAGTTCATTTCTCTTCAGCAATGAAAAATATTTCATTGTTCAGATGGACCATAGTTTATTTATCCATTCACAAATGGAAGACCAACTTGGTTGCTTCCACATTCTGGCAATTATCAATACAGTTCTTATAGACATCTGTGTATAGGTTTTTTGTGGACATAATAATGATTGCTGGACTATATAACAAGAGTATGTTTAGCTTTGTCTAAAACTGACAGACTTTTCCAAAGTGTATCATCTGCATTCCCACCAGCAATGAATTACTTTTTGTGGAGGATCTATGGCTCATTTGTTTGTATGTGGACGTCCAGTTGGTACAGCACCATTTGTGGGAGAGACTGACTTTGTTCTTCTGTATTGTGTTTTCTCCTTTGTCAAAGATTGGTTGACCATATTCATGTGGGTGTATTTCAGGGCTTTCTGAAATACTGAAATACTGAAATACTGCCTCTATTACTATAGCTTTATAGTAGTTTTTGAAGTTGGGTAGTGTGAATTCTCACTTTGTTCTCCTTCAGTATTGTATTGGCTATTCTGGGTCATTTGTCTCTCCATATAACTTTTCAATAAGTTATTGCAATCCACAAAATAACTTGCTGGGATGGTTAATTAAAAGAAAAATAAATCTACTTTAACCTATAGATTTCTCCCTCCATCTTCTTTCTTATATATATATATATTTTTTTTTCCTGTAAAATAATCTGGGATTTTTAACTTGCAGATTTTTCTGTAGGTTAGATTTTGTCTATTGCTATTTCATTAGGAAAAATATAATATCTATTCTTTCTTTCCTTTTTTTTTGGTATGTTTGTTATTGCCTACATACACTTGTGATTGAAAATTGCAAACTGTTGACGTTTTAAATATCTCTTCTTTTAAATTAATTATTTGCATTTTTTTTCTAAAGAGACACTTCTTTACTTCTAGAATTTGGGTATGCAGTGATGTAGTTCATACAAGAAATTCAGAATAAATGTTTGTTTCATATTCTCTCTTTTCCACGTTTCAGGATAATGGATTAGTTCTCTGTAATTTTCCAAAGTTCAACCACTAAGTTTCTTTTATATGATTTAATCATGAATTTATGGTTTTATATTTATTTAATGTATTAATTATTATTTTATTTGTAACTAAAGTTGTGTCAATTTAGTGAGCGAGCCATTGGCTCATAAGTACTTTTGACATGACGCCAGCAATTTTTTTTAATGTCTTATCCACCATTTTGTTAACCAGATGTTCCAGTTTTATCTTGTTTTTTTTTTCACATTCCAAATCCCACTTGCATTCCATTCTTTTTCCCCCCAAGAAGATCTGCTTTACTTTAAAAGGATATGGCACTTTAAAACTATTACCACTGGAGATGTTCACTACTTCTGAACTGGTCATTAGTTTCAGGCTAGGCTTCTTTAGTGAACAGAACTATAAAAATATGTCTCTGTGTATTTCATATCTGTGTGTAAAGTTTTTAAAGTTTTTTTAGAGATAAAATTTCTCATGCATTCATATTGCATCTTCCAATTTAAATTCAGTACAACCAGGCTTTAGTTAATATTATCTAGATTACATCTGTATTTCCTTTCTTCCATACCGAGATAACTGGTTTTCAAAGACACAAGGGATGACAGAAATAGAATGCATCATAATTAATACTTTATCCACATGACACACATAATCATTTAAGAATTACATTAATAAAACCAACACCACAACCTACATAACTACTGGGAAAGTAATTTTAAAAATGCATATATTCTCTGCCTTCTCCATATATTTTACAATGTTACTATATCTACACTGAATGCACATATACCATTATGCTCATACATTTTCCCTTTTAGCTTTCGTTCTTTAAGTTATTATATGTTTAACGTTTATTTATTTTTGAGACAGAGAGAGACAGAGCATGAACAGGGGAGGGGCAGAGAGAGAGGGAGACACAGAATCTGAAACAGGCTCCAGGCTCTGAGCTGTCAGCACAGAGCCTGACGAGGGGCTCGAACTCACGGACCGTGAGACCATGACCTGAGCCTAAGTCGGACGCTTAACCGACAGAGCCACCCAGGCGCCCCAAGTTATTGTATGTTTAAAACTTACCACCAGTATTTATGCTCATATCTGAAGTCTACATTTTGTTTTGTTTTGTTTTGTTTTTACATTTCTTTATTGTTGAGACAAAGAGAGACAGAGGACGGGGGTGGGAAGGGGAAGAGAGAGAGGGAGACACAGAATCGAAAGCAGGCTCCAGGCTCTGAGCTGGCAACACAGAGCCTGATGTGGGGCCCAAACTCACCAACCAGGAGATCATGACCTGAGCTGAAGTCCGATGCTCAACCGACTGAGGCACCCAGGCTCCCCTGAAGTCTCCTTCAGTGAATATTTCAATGAATACTTCAAGAAAAGTTCTTGTTGGGGCTCCTAGGGAGCTCAGTCAGTGAAGCCTCTGACTTCAGCTCAGGGTCTCATCCATGGGTTCAAGCCCCACATTGGGCTCACTGCTGTCAGCATAAAGCCTTCTTCGGATCTTCTGTCCCCCTCTTTCTCGGCCCCTCCCTTATGTCCATTCCCTCTCAAAAATAAAAAAAAAAATCAAAAAAGTGTAAAAAAAATCATGTTATAAGTATTCTCATAATTGTTTGCTGTTAATAGTCTGATTCTACGAGGCACCTGAGTTGGCTCAGTAGGTTGAGCATCTGACTTCGGCTCAGGTCTTAATCTCATGGTTTGTGGGTTGGAGCCCCACATGGGGCTCTATACTGACAGCTCGGAGCCTGATACCTGGTTTGGATTCTGTCCCTCCCCCTCTGTGCCCCTCCCCCACTCACAATGTGTCTCTCACTGTCTCTCAAAAATGAATAAATGTTAAAAAATTTTAAAAAAATAGTCTGATTCTACATTTTGCCTTGAGTATCAGTTTTGATGGATATACACTTCTTTGTTTAAATATTCTTTTCTTGATATATTAATGACATTATTCAATTTTATCATTTGTAAAGTGCTGCCTTAAAAAATCTGAGGATAATCTACTTTTCCCTTTGGTACTTTTGTCTATAGGTCCAGAGGATTTTTTTTTTTAATTTAAACTATAGTTAATTTCATTACAACCTGCATCAGAATTCTTCACATCGTCGTCGGTTTTGTATTCTCAGGTATATGGTGCACGTTTTTCATAATTTAATCTGTTTATAATGTTTTGTAACCTTTTGTAAAAACCAGGAACTTTTTTGAGCTAGAGATTTTAGTCTATATTCTGCAACCACGTATTCATTTTATCTTTAAAGACGTATATTCACTGTATGTTGAATCTTTCCCTATTGACAATAGCTGTTATATTTCAATTTTCTTAATTTTTCTTCGTTTCCTTGGGTTTTTAAGTTTTTCCCATTTAACGTGTTTCTGGTAAGGCACTCTCTATTCCACTTATTCACAATTGTGTTGCTTCAAGTTTCGTGGCCTTGGCTGAAATTATTTTTCTTGTATTTCTAAAATTATTTCCTCAATTTTATCAACATATTTCTGAGTTTTTCAAACTCTGCTATGTTGTTAGATTGTGTTTAGTAGTGCTTTATTAATGTCTTCCCTTGCGTTGGAATAAAAGGCACCCTTCATTCTGTGGCCATAACTGTGACGAATTTTCATTGTATGTAGGCATGTTCTTCAGCATGTTACTCTTTTTTTTTTTCTTCCTTTTACACTCAGTTGGTCATTTTTATATCAGATCAGTTTACTCAAACTTATTGAAGTATGTTGTCATTTATAGTATCTTCTAAGCTCAGACAATTTTTTTCATGTGTGATTCCATGTATGTGTATGTGTGCATCTGGTGTTTAAAATATGAAAACTAAATTTCCAAGACTTACTGGTAATGGTCCCGACAATGACGTTTTCTTTTAATCTTTTTAATGTTTTATTTATTTATTTATTTATTTATTTATTTTATTTTTAATTTTTTAATGTTTATTTTTGAGAGACAGAGAGAGACAGGGAACAAGCAGGGGAGGGACAGAGAGAGAAGGAGATGCAGAATCTGAAGCAGGCTCTAGGCTCTGAGCTGTCAGCACAGAGCCTGATGCAGGGCTAGAACTGTGAGATGATTATCTGAGCTAAATTCACATGTTTAAGCCACTGAACTACCCGGATGCCCCCCTACAATCACCTTCATATGGACCTTCTCTTTCTTTCTTTTCTATTATTCTTCATATTTTTACTCCACTCCCAGGAATTTCTTCTCAGTTTGGGGTCCTGTTTTGAAGAAATGTCCAACGGCTCACTTTCTAAAAGGGTTCAACAGTGCTAATCACAACCAGTCCCTTGAGAAGCACTATTGTCCTCCTGCATTCAATTCCTTTTAGCTGTATAAAATCACTTCCTGTGTCAGCTGCTGTTCTCAGTTTGGCCTAGCGCTGCCCAGTTAATTCCAGATGGCTCTTTTAGGGATCTCCTATTTTTGGGTTTATCAGCCATCCCTTTACTTCCCATAGGTTTTCCTCATATAGAGTCCTGTAACATGCAGAATTTTTTTGACTTTCAGTGATTTGCCCCCACCCACTTTTATTTTGAAGTCTGTGGGGATACTTTATTACTTAATTTTATTCAAAAATTTGTCCATCAGCTTTTGCTTTCAGGTTGTACTTGCTCTGTTTTTATGAAGGGGCTCAGAAAAATTAGTAACTCTGGTATTATTAAACTTATCTGCTCAACATCATCCATTTAATGTATTTTACAGTAATGAACTAGGAAATTGTGATCCTTTTTCTACACTGATCTGTAAAAGCATAAACTAATTAATAAATAATGCTGAATGGTCAAATTTTTGTATTTAGGTCCAATTGAATTTTTAGTTTATTTTTGTTTTTGAGGCAAATAAGATAGTTTTTTTGTTTTGTTTTGTTTTGTTTTGTTTTGTTTTTTTGCAAATAAGATAGCTTAAAGACTGTCTCTAGATTTGCTTCAACTCGTGAGGATAGGACGTGTGGAGTTTTCAGAATCATTCCAGCAACATCACTGACTTCAGGCAGTTTAGAAATGGCCATGTGGGCAGTCGCTCATGGCTACGAGTAAGTTCAATGATGTTATGGGTGCTAAAGTGTTGTACGTGAGCTTATTCCTCTGTCTCTTTCAGTTACTTACAAAATAAAGTCTTAGTATTTTATGCACTGTCATCATATAAATTTAGTTTCACTTTAATATACCCTTTCCTTAAAGATATTCTCCACTTAGTCTGATGTTACCATTTCTAGACATGTTCTCACAATATGCACCAAATATGAAATATTAATTTCCCTCATTCAACTTTTCCCTATATCAGATCAGCTAACAGGGTTTACTCTGTAAATAATTTCAAACAGTTCCTTCTCTCTCCACTTGACTATGAAAACAACCACATTTTTGCTATACATATTAATGGTACCAAGAAGAGGCCAACAGAAATAAAGGTTTGTGAACCATCAGACTAGAATTTATTCATGTGTCATTTATATTCCTGGTTATGCATGGACCTTCCTCCTCACAAATGAGAAAGAATCAAGGTACTAAATTTGAAGATATGGTAATGATTTAAACTGATATCATGAAAGAAAATACAATTTTAGTCTTTAAAAGAAGTTGAAGGGAAATAGAAAAATAGCAGAAAGTAGTAAACACACCATTATGGGTTAACAGTGAATACTGGCAAGTTATATTTAAAATTCTTAGATATTACTCTATGGGGAAAATGAAGAGTTTACCTGAATGCATCTTTACTCCACTGTATAAATATTTAAAGGATAATTTCTCTGCATTATGCTCTCCACTGGGTGCAGGAATTCCAACAAAATAAATGAAAATCTTTGTCTTCAAAGAACTCACAAACTAATTGTGGAGACCTACAAGTAAGTAAATAATAATATGATATGGAAAATGCAAAAACAGAAGAAGCACATAACAGAGAGGAGAAACCTCCAACCTGTCCTGTGAACGTGAAGAAATAGAGTTAAGTCTTTTGGAGGACGTGATACTTCCAGATAAGTAAAACTTTATTCATTGATTAATGGGGCACCAGATCTAAGCCACAGTTCACTTTGCGGGTCAGCCTCTGGTTCAAAATAAAAATGCCCAAACCATTGTCAGTCTGGCTGGAGCAGGAACAAGAAAGCATTTTGTGGATCCATTTTGTGGAGGTGCTGTTGATGGGACACAGATTTGTTAGGAGAGCTTGGGGATAGATGCATCTGGAGAATGAGAGAGCAATCACATTATGTGTCTTTGTTATGATCCCACGAAGAATTGAACTCTGCCTGGCATGCAAATGTCTATACTATTAGTTCAGTTGACAAATATGTATTGAATACCCGTGCTGTATTCTTCTAGGTATTTGGTTTATACTAGAGAAAGAAAGGGAAGACAAAGATCTGCATTTTCATAAAGCTGACCTATACAGGCAAATATGCAAATAATAACTAAAGATGATAAGTAAATATTTGGTGTATCAGAACATGATACGTGGTATGGAAAGAGAAAATGTACACCATAGGAGATTAGAAATGTATGAATGAGATGATGGGGGGTTGGTGGCAGTATGAAACATGATGGCTAAGATTGACCAAATTTAGAAGGTGACATTTAAGCAAAGCTTTAAAGAAGTTGAGTTTGCCAAGGTGCAATTCCAGCATTCTATGCAAGCAAACAGCTAAGAGGGTGAGGCTAGGGTGAACTTTGGGGATAATTTTGCAGTGTATTGAAATCCTTAAGATGGATATTGTATCATGGCTCACGTGCATCTACAAATATATCATTAACTTATTCACTTATGTGTTCTACGTTTAGAGATAGACACATTTTCCCACAAAGAAAAGAATATGAATCTGACAATAATATTCTGAAGATTTGTTTAACAAGCATTTACTACCAGGTTTAAACTCCACCTATTATATTGTGCATCCTGATATATTTAGAGCAGATCTGTGCAAGATAATCACTTTAAAACAATTGCTTGACAATCCTAAAATTCATATGGAACCACAAAAGGCCCCGCATAGCCAAAGTAATTTTGAAGAAGAAGACCAAAGCAGGAGGCATCACAATCCCAGACTTTAGCCTCTACTACAAAGCTGTCATCATCAAGACAGCATGGTATTGGCACAAAAACAGACACATAGACCAATGGAATAGAATAGAAACCCCAGAACTAGACCCACAAACGTATGGCCAACTCATCTTTGACAAAGCAGGAAAGAACCTCCAATGGAAAAAAGACCGCCTCTTTAACAAATGGTGCTGGGAGAACTGGACAGCAACATGCAGAAGGTTGAAACTAGACCACTTTCTCACACCATTCACAAAAATAAACTCAAAATGGATAAAGGACCTAAATGTGAGACAGGAAACCATCAAAACCTTAGAGGAGAAAGCAGGAAAAGACCTCTCTGACCTCAGCCGTAGCAATCTCTTGCTCGACACATCCCCATAGGCAAGGGAATTAAAAGCAAAAGTGAATTACTGGGACCTTATGAAGATAAAAAGCTTCTGCACAGCAAAGGAAACAACCAACAAAACTAAAAGGCAACCAACGGAATGGGAAAAGATATTTGCAAATGACATATCGGACAAAGGGCTAGTATCCAAAATCTATAAAGAGCTCACCAAACTCCACACCCGAAAAACAAATAACCCAGTGAAGAAATGGGCAGAAAACATGAATAGACACTTCTCTAAAGAAGACATCCGGATGGCCAACAGGCACATGAAAAGATGTTCAGCGTCGCTCCTTATCAGGGAAATACAAATCAAAACCACACTCAGGTATCACCTCACGCCAGTCAGAGTGGCCAAAATGAACAAATCAGGAGACTATAGATGCTGGAGAGGATGTGGAGAAACGGGAACCCTCTTGCACTGTTGGTGGGAATGCAAATTGGTGCAGCCGCTCTGGAAAGCAGTGTGGAGGTTCCTCAGAAAATTAAAAATAGACCTACCCTATGACCCAGCAATAGCACTGCTAGGAATTTACCCAAGGGATACAGGAGTACTGATGCATAGGGACACTTGTACCCCAATGTTTATAGCAGCACTCTCAACAATAGCCAAATTATGGAAAGAGCCTAAATGTCCATCAACTGATGAATGGATAAAGAAATTGTGGTTTATATACACAATGGAATACTACGTGGCAATGAGAAAAAACGAAATATGGCCTTTTGTAGCAACGTAGATGGAACTGGAGAGTGTGGTGCTAAGTGAAATAAGCCATACAGAGAAAGACAGATACTATATGGTTTCACTCTTATGTGGATCCTGAGAAACTTAACAGAAACCCATGGGGGAGGGGAAGGAAAAAAAAAAGAGGTTAGAGTGGGAGAGAGCCAAAGCACAAGAGACTCTTAAACACTGAGAACAAACTGAGGGTTGATGGGGGGTGGGAGGGAGGGGAGGGTGGGTGATGGGTATTGAGGAGGGCACCTGTTGGGATGAGCACTGGGTGTTGTATGGAAACCAATTGACAATAAATTTCATATATAAAAAAATAGAATAAAATAATTGCTTGAAAGATATCTATACCCTTATACAGGGCAGAAAGATATAGTGTCGTCTTTTTGTATCTAAATGCTTACATGAAATGAAAACATATTCTGTCTTCTCCACATCTGTGATCTATTAATGTATTTCAGTTATCTTCCATAGAATATGTTGTGTGGATTGTTTTTGTTATATAAATGTAAGGAGATTAAATCGGCAAAAGTAATAGCACAACATCAAGGAATATGTGGGTCTCGGATACGTTCCATATAGACAGTTACAAGTTTATTTACCTACATAAATTCATTATGATTCTTATGCAATTATAAAGATCATGGTTAGCTAAAATTTTTAGAATAGTACGTTCAGCATTCCCAGTCACTAAAAAAAAAAGAAAACAAAAACTAATGCAAATAAAATTTCATAACTTCTAACTGGTCTCTGTGGCAGACTTTTGGTTGTCTACCGACATATCTATTCTTTACCTCCTCAATAAGAGAAACCCAAATATTCAGCTGTATACGCTGCCTTGTTGGCAATTATATCCACATAACTACCGTTACAATCAGTGAGATGTTTCTTTAAAAGGACAGGGTGTGTCTTTATCTTTAACTCAAGGTTGGCCTAGAATGCAGATGCCCTGGCTTCCATTCCCTTGCAGTCTTAGTCCCTGGGGACACGGTTTACTATTTAAGGAAGAGAGGATAACTGGAATTTCTAAAACAACTAATGAATTTTTGGAATCTGCCCTAGACTACTTCCCTCCAGATGGCTTTTATGTGAAAGAATAAAGTACTGTGCCTTTAAATGAATGAGACTTTAAATTTCCTGGGGGGGGGGGGGTGGGAGAGGGAGAAACTGAGCCTAATCCTAGGTAATAATATTTATTTAATTCAGTCACATTATTCAAGGGGTAGGTAAATCTAGAATGGGCAGAAAGTCTGTTATACTAGGCTTTGAAATACACAGAGCTATTTAAACCAAATTAAAATATTGATGTTGGTTTAGCATTTTGCATATGACAAGTAAGAAGCACTGGGCTAAATTAGGGAAATTTTCACAAAAGTTCATTGTGAGAAAAGGCATTACATCGAAATTCCCTAATGCCTTTTGCAGTTCAAGGTACCTAGTTGGCCGCAGTAGCAGTTAGCAAGTGAGTGGACCTGTCTTATGAAGAAGAGGTATGTGAAGAAGGTATACTTGCTTCAGGCTCAAGTATTTTCCTGGGACTCTCTTTCTGTAGATGCAAGTAGAAACACTTCTTTCTAATGATTCATGAATTTGTGGCATTGTCTGACATGTAACATTGCATAGCAGAATGAGTTTTGTCCAAACTTAAGGATACAGATAAACACTTTTAAAGGTAAATCAAAGGGTCTCCAACACTATTTTATTCAATTTTGGAGGAAAGACACATAGAGAGCAATCACCAACAACTACAGGTTCAAGGTTACATGAACATTGTTTAATCTACAGTTTGAGCTTATTAATGTAGGACAAAAAATAGTAATTCAACCAATGGGATGACCAAATAATATCCACTGCTCACTCATAACTTGCTTTCTTTTCCTGATTGGGGGGGGGGGGGAGGATGTGTTTGGCTCGTTCTCTCCAATAAGTTCTGACTGAAAGTTATGTATTTCATGTTTGAAGCAAAGCATCAACTTATGTGAGAAACCTTCTATATGTCTCTTGTCATGCTGTGGTAATTAAACAGATTCTCATTATTGAGATGACACTGTGGCAAAATCAAAACAGGATGGGTCACTGACTCACTTCCCAAAAGACCGTTGTCCTGGGATGCAACCTAAAATTTTTGAGCATAAAATATGCATTTTTTTATGTGAGGCTAGTAATATGTGGGAGTAGCTTGTTTTTTAACAGTTTTCAGAGCAGCAAAGCTAAGCAGAAGGTACAGAGCCTTTCCATAGACCTCTTGACTCCCATATGCTTAGCCTCCCCATCATCAGTATCTCCCACCAGAGGGATACATTTGTTATAATTGATAAACTTACACTGACATGTCATAAATCACCCAAAGTCCGTACTTTACCTTAGATCGGGTCGATTTTTAAAGGTTGTTAAAGAAAGCTATAGATGCAAGTCACTGTGGACCCCTCAAACTAGTAAATATTGTTCAGTTGGTTTCTGAAACCATGTAACTCTAAACAGCCTCATATCACAGATGTATAAGGCAGTAACACACACACACACACACACACACACACACACACCACACACATACACACACACATTTTCAAAGTTGACTTTATTCTGAGGCAGGAGATATAGTTTTTTTGGTCAACAGAACCTTGACACATTCTTGTAAATAAGGTATCAATACTCCATTTTTTACCGTTTATAAGCTTTGGATAGAAAACCTGAGAGTTCTGTACAATTATCTCATTAGGTGGCATTTGTGCAGCCCATTGTTAAGGTCTTTGAGGAAACACATTACAGGTCAGTAAGTATATTAGTCTGCTCTGGCTGCCATAATAGAATACCATAGGCTGGATGGCTTAAATAACACAAGCTTATTTTCTTACAGTTCTGGAGGCCAGAAATCCAAAAATCTAAGTGTCACTAGGGTTGGTTTCTGATGAGTTCTTGGGTTTAAGATGGCATTTCTTGCTGTATTCACACATGGTCTTTTCTCTCTCTGTGTGTGCGTGTGCGTGTGCGTGTGCATGTGCGTGTGTGTGTGTGTGTGTGTGTGTGTGTTTGGGGGGTGGGGATGGTGGTAGGGGGTATTTGATATCTCTTCCTATTCTCATAAAGACATTAGAGCTATCAGATTAGGAGTCCCCCTTATGACTCTGTTTAACCTTAATTGCCTCCCTAAAGAATTTATTTCCAAATATAGTCACATTGGGGATTAAGAGCTTCAACATGAATTTGGGGGATATGATTCAATCCATAACAGGAGTGTTATACTGGTAGAATTCCCTCCTTCAGGGGAAAAAGACTATCAGAGGTAGACAAGAAACATCTTTATTACCAGACAAACAAAGAAATGCACTTTTTGTTGCTACTGTTTTCAAATCAAAATTTATAAACATAAATATTATGCTCAAGTGCACTGTGACTATCCCTTGGAAGAATGAGCATTTTATCAAAAGAGTTCTGCTGTCCCCTCGTAATTTTGTTCCAATCACTCCTCCTTTGGAAACATCTTAGAACCTAGAAGCATGAGTACCCCTTTTTGCGTGCCAGAAAGTTCTCAAATGAATCAGAAATGCATAATTAAATTAATTCCTATGTTACTCTGTAATCAAGTCTAAATATTTTCCAGAGTATCCTCATTATGAATTATTCGGAGTCTTATTGTCCAACATAGCTTAAAGAAGAACTACAATGAGATCCAATGTTAATAATTAAATAGTGCAATAATAAAAGACCAACATTCAGATATTCTGAATTTGAGTATAATTTCCATCCCATTTTCAAATTGCCAAGCTGAAATTAATATAAAATTCCTCTTGAGAGCTAAAATATAAAAAAATTAAGATACAAAGTTTTAAATAGAAATATGCAAAATATTAAAGTGCAAAATGAAATTATTTGCCTTTTTAATTACAGGCCAAAGGAAGTAGTGTTCAAAACCAGTTCTTCTCAGAGTTTTAATCTGGTTAGGCCAAGCTAGAGGGTTCTCTGTGTCTAGGTAGATTTGTTTCTTCCAGACGGCCTAGAATATCTTGCATGGGAAGAAGTACAGTGCAAGCAGGCCCCCAGACATGCTCTTCTTTCAGTGACAAGAATCTCCAATATCTCATGCTTTTAAAGAGTCCAAAGTAGTAATAGCACATACATAACATGTAAATGTGCCTATAGCAACCACATTTATAAACTAGCCAATACCAAGTGAAAGCAGTCCTTTCAAGCTTTCTCACGTTGAAGTACCTACAGGTACCAAAGAAGACAACAGAGGTTCTGCTGCAGCTGAGGGAAAAAGGATTAATGGAAAACATCATGATCACACATTTGCCAAGGTAACATCCCACCTCTGCTGTTGTCAAGAGTTCATTACTTTGAACTTAATCTTAAGAGAAATTTACCATGGCATGGTGGAACTATGATGATCATAGCTAGAGGTTTCATTCCAAAGGAGTGATGTTGGGGTGCCTGGGTGGCTCAGTCGGTTAAGCTGCTGACTTCGGCTCAGGTCATGATCTTGCACTCCGTGAGTTTGAGCCCCACATCAGGCTCTGTGCTGACCGCTCAGAGCCTGGAGCCTGCTTCAGATTCTGAGTCTCCTTCTCTCTCTGCCCCCCTGCCTCTCATGCCATCTGTCTGTCTCTCTCAAAAATAAACATTAAAAAATTAAAAAAAAAAAGGAATGATGTTAAGAAATGAAATCTTACAAGGGAATGTAGGATAAGCACCTGACTCTTGGTTTCGCCTCAGGTCACGATCTTGGCAGTTAGTGAAATTGAGCACCATGTTGGGCTCTGTGCTGACAGGAGGGATGGGAATTCTCTCTCTCCTCTCTCTCTCTCTGTCCCTTCCTTGTGATCACTCTCTCTCTCTCTCTCTCTCTCTCTCTCACACACACACACACACACAATAAATAAATAAATAAACTTTAAAAAATGACATATGAGAAATATCTGTCTTCTTGCAAAGTTGAGAAATCAGCCATCATAATAAACTTGAGGGCACTTTTCTTTTTTTTTAATTTTTTTAATTTTTTTTTCAACGTTTATTTATTATTTTTTTGGGACAGAGAGAGACAGAGCATGAACGGGGGAGGGGCAGAGAGAGAGGGAGACACAGAATCGGAAACAGGCTCCAGGCTCTGAGCCATCAGCCCAGAGCCCAACGCAGGGCTCGAACTCCCGGACCGCGAGATCGTGACCTGGCTGAAGTCAGACGCTTAACCGACTGCGCCACCCAGGCTCCCCTGAGGGCACTTTTCTATTTATGAATTTCAATCCTCTTACTTTTCAATTCCCCTTTGTGTTGCTTGTTTAAAACATCCTAGCATTAAATTAAGTATGAGTGTTCCTTGCGATAGCACAGAACTCACTTGCAGGTATCCATTTTCAGGTCTATGACTCAATTCTGTTTCTGTCGGGAGATGGGCCTTCCCAGGACATTGTCTCCATCACCTCAACCTTATTTGGGCTGAAGAAGATCTTCGACACTCTCAAGAACGGATGCTCCTGTTGTTGTCTGACTCAGTTCAGACACAGACCAATTTCAGGGCTTTGTGCTGAGGAGGCGTCTATTCTCAGATTTTAATACTCCATGCTTTCCATAATATTTCATTGTGGTTTATTTTCTTTGCTATGTAGTTTTGCTTGTGTGTTACATCATTCTTCCTCCCTCCCTGACTGGTTCCTCTCTTATCCTTGTGGACTCAGCTTACATAGTACAATTTAACCTGATTTTGTCACTATCCATCATTCTCTAACTTATGTGAGTAGGTTACTCATTATTCTAAGTATTCCTTAATCAGTGATTTCTGGAACTGCAAAATTATCCATTGTTCAAACAAATTTTATGGACACATATTTGGCTGAACTGGAGAAAGCCACTGGGAGGGATTCCTTCATCCCAAACCAGACTCTTCAGCAGACTGAGACATTTGCTCTCACCCTGCCAGACACCCTTTATGTAGCTACTACACAGCTAGAATCATCCCTCAATGCCACTTGATAATAGATATAATAGATACAGCTATGTGCGTACATTTCTATATACCTATAGCCAAAGTATTCAGTTTTAAAGACTGAGTCATTTAGTTCATTAAGTGAAATATTAATTGTCTGAATCATTTCATAAATGTCACCAGAGTATTTCCTGCCTGTTCTGTCAGCTAGTACCGTATTGGTCTACAGTTCTTCTGAAAACAGAATATCCACACTCTAAGTATTTGATAAGAATATTTACTTTGGGAAGGCTGGCTGGTTGTGTCAGTTAAGCATTGGAGTTGGTTTAGGTTCAGGTCACAATCTCACAGTCATGAGATAGAAACCCGGGCTGGGCTCTATGCTGAGCCTGGAGACTGCTTGGGATTCTCTCTCTCCCTCTCTCTCTGCCCCTCCCCTGTTTTCATGCATTCTTTCTCTCAAAATAAATACATACTTAGAAAAAAATAATATTTACCTTGTGCTCAGTGTTTCTCAATAACCTTAAAAACCTTGATTGGGACAAATAATAACCGAAAGGACTGAAGGGTGTTTGGATACTGAGAAAATCCAATAGAAAATGGAATTAAAGCAAAAGAAAACTATGTCAGTCAAGGATGCCCTGGCATTCCCCTCCCAGTGCTGTGATTTGGGTGTTGAGGGGCGAAGAAGGGTGGAATTTTCTCATGTTTATGATTTTTGCTCTTGTTTCTGTCTTTTATCTGTATAGTATCAAGGGGTATGGAAAGGCCAGGTGTGAGAATGGAGTGGCTATAGGAAGGGAAAACCAACTGATTTTTGTGTGTCTGTTTGTTTGTAAGAGATGCCAGTAAAAGCTGTAATCCTTATTTTTTGACTGGACTATTACTTTTACAAAAGTTTATATGTGATTCACTTTGTAGCCCAACCTCTAAGATGGAAGCTTAAATTGCACCTTATGATTACTCCATTGTGCCTTTCATAAAGAATCCTAGGGGCACCTGCGTGGATCAGTTGGTTGAGGATCTGACTTCATCTCAGGTCATGATCGTGCATTTCGTGGGTACGAGCCCTACATCAGGCTCTGTGCTGACAGCTCAGAGCCTGGAACCTGCTTCAGATTCTGTCTCGTCTCTGTTCCTCCCAGCTTGCACTCTGTCTCTGTCTCTCAAAACTAAATAAATTTTAAAAACAATTTGAAGAATCATCATCCCTGACCTGAATGAAAAGTTAATTTCCACTATTACTGCCCAAGAATTGTATTCAAAATTTTAAAGACATGAGGGGCAATTACACATGAGATATCGGGATTCTTGAAATCAATTACAAAGTCAGTATGATCTTAAAGCAATGCCTTGACATATAACCTGCATTTTGAGAGATAATATACAATTTATAATCAATATTTCAAGTGGACAATCAGACTTTTGTGGTATTAGAGAAAGCCAATAAATTGGAAAGTCCAAAAACTCTCCTGACTTCAAATTGGAAATGTATATTAAACTATGTTTGTGGACTTTTCCAAACCAGTCTAAAGTCTGTGTGTGTGTGTGTGTGTGTGTGTGTGTGTGTGTGTTTGCATTAAGGGTCTCTATTCATCTGTACAAGTCCCACAACATAGCACGTGAGTAGAATGCAGTTGACATATGACCATAACATTTCTCTTTTCCCTAGGTCAGCAAACATTTTCCTTGTTCATTGTTGTAACAATCACTTTGGTAAGGGGTGTGGCTTATGGTTACAGACTTAGCCAACTGGGACTTAACTTTGAGAGGTATAGTTCTCCAGAAGAATCTTACGTTTTTATTACAACCAGGCTGAGGATATTAGTAGCAGATGGCAGCTATCACTCCAAATGGTGGGAGCATGCCAAGGATTCAGATTTGCCCAGTAGATGGAAACTAGATTTCCTCAGAAATGAATCTCATAATGGGGCTTTTGATTATATAAATTTTGGAAGCTCTCTGTGTGTGGGTGGAGGCTAATCATTATTGGTATCTTGAAAAAGTAAAACTATAGTTCAAGGAATCCCAGAGATCAAGATGAAAACATTATCATAGGTATCATATGTTACAGACATGCATTGATGTTTAGCAGTCTCAACATGAGTGGGATAGATCTTGGAGGTTGCAAGGTCTTACAGATACTATTATTGGTGATGTTTTTTGATATGTGTGAGGAAATGAAGGTAGATGATAAAATTGCAAAGAATGGTGTGGTGCCTGGGTGGCTCAGTCGGTTATGCTTCCAACCCTTGGTTTTAGCTCGTTATGATCTCACAGTTCCATGAGTTTGAGCCCCATGTCAGGCTCTGTGCTGATAGCATGGAGCCTGTTTAGGGTTCTCTCTCGTTTCTTTTCTCTCTGTCCCTTGACTGCTCGTGTGTTGTCTCTGTCTCTCTCAAAATAAATAGATAAATTTCAAATATATTTTTTTAATTGTGAGGAATGGAACTCAAGAATTTCTAGAATACTGTAGTCCAGCATGCACCTGGGAGAAAAGGAGACCTAACAAACTAGGACTGAGTGTTATAATTTGTATTTACTTTAATTTTCTTCAGGGGACTTTAGTATTTGTTCATCTTCTGTGGTTTTGGATTGATCTTTTTTATTAATGTAACACCACGGTGATAATCAGCTTCATGTGAACTCAGATTTAATTTAAATTACATATAATTTCAAACACATTGTTTTGCCTAACATAGAATTGTTTTTATTGAACTATAATTAGTTCAGTGACATGTGCCAAATTTGAGAGATTAAAAAAAATAGCTTTGTAATTCTGGTGTTTATTTATGAAATGTTATTGACCTTACTCTTTGCTAATTTGCTGTATATAATTTAATAGCTAATTTACACCATTTTACTTCTTAAGAATTATGGGAGATATCATTAAATGACTCTGGAATTGCAATTCTGTCTCTTATTCAGCTTTTCTTGAATTGTATATGTTAGAAATCACATTCCTAATCTCTTCCTATTTTCTATGAACAACCAGAAATCCCAAAGTCAAATTAGTGATCTAGCTATCTAAAGTGTATATCACCTTCTCGAGGCCAATCTACAAAGTCACACATGAAATTATCATTACTATTATTTCATTATTTACTATTTATTTCATCATTTTATTATGTTGTTATCACACCATTATTATTTATCATATTATTTTATAATTAATTAGAAAGTTTCTAGAAGGCAAAACAAAATAAAGGAAAGACAAATTTTTCTTTTTTTCAAATGTGAATACTGGATTTTTCAAAACCCATTCATATCGGGGTGTTTGGGTGGCTCAGTCGGTTGAACATCCGACTCTTGATTTTGGCTCACGTCATGATCTCGGATCATGAATTCAAGCCCCATGTCAGGCTCTGTGCTGACAGTCCAGAGCCTGCTTGGGATTCTGTCTCTCCAGGTCTGTCTGCCCCTCCCCACTCGCTCTCTCACTATCTCTCAAAATAAATAAATAAACACCAATCAATCAGTAAATAGATAAGTAAATAAATAAAAATCATCCCTATCTAATCAAGAATAATAAAATTTTCTATATGCAGGCATTGTTATTATTTATCTTATAATGCCTAGTTGCTAATTATTGCAAGGATAAATTTTAACTAAAGATTTTATATACCGCTGCTTACATATTTAGTTTAAAAAGTATAAATTCCTCAAGGGCAGTTTATTTTTGTCTCCTCTGTGGCCACCATGTTGATTTGCAGAAGGGGCAAATCCATTTATAACTCAGTCATTTATAAATGAATGAATGGGTCTTAGCATTTTTAAGCCTCAGTAGAAATAGATGGATGAGAAGGCAAAAAAAAGTAGCTAAAATTAGGACACAGATTTTAAAAATAAAGAAACGAGAAACCCAAGCAATAGTAAGTTTTCTCAAAATGAACACAACGTCCATACAAAAGCATGGTCTTTCTAGTTCAACTATAGTCTTTTTTAGACAGAAACAATTCCAATCTGGCATGTTCAGCAACGTTTGATTTAACTTCCTCCAGGAAAGTTGTTGGATTAAAACCCTAAGTGTCTGAGATTATCAGCAGCTCGGATTGCTGTGCTGTTCCCGGAAAGGTCGCCAAAATGACACTGCAGACCCCTGATGTATACTTCTGCCTGCTGCCCTAAACATCTCACTTGCGGTTGAAGAAGGCAATTAAAAGGTTTCTATGACGAGGCTGTGCGTGCTTTGAGATGAGGTCTTAGGCTGCACTGCGGAAGGATTTATGAATTACATTTGCCTGCTGAGCTGCAGCTAAGGTGACAGCATCCCCAGTTTACAACCGTGTTTTTAATTTAGACATGTTATGCATGGTCAGAAACAACAACAGCCATTTCCTTTTACAAGCCTTATTACTTATACATCACGGCAGTGGTGGAGCTGCATTAATTTGAAGGGATGAACAGATAACGGTACCGAAACTGTTTAAGTTTTAAAAATTCTTATTTCTGAAAGAAACAAAAGTAAACAAAGTAGCGCTTTCTGTTTTTCCACAAAAAAGTATATACTGGGTTGACGTATGTAGGAGGGAGTATACTGATGCTGAAACTTACTCTGAATGGCATCCACAATTAAGAAATGAGGATTGAGGGGCGCCTGGGTGGCGCAGTCGGTTAGGCGTCCGACTTCAGCCAGGTCACGATCTCGCGGTCCGTGAGTTCGAGCCCCGCGTCGGGCTCTGGGCTGATGGCTCAGAGCCTGGAGCCTGTTTCTGATTCTGTGTCTCCCTCTCTCTCTGCCCCTCCCCCGTTCATGCTCTGTCTCTCTCTGTCCCAAAAATAAATAAACGTTGAAAAAAAATTAAAAAAAAAAAAAAGAAATGAGGATTGACAGGCAGAAGGGCAGAAAGGCAGACAGAGAAAGCAGATATGGGACAAAGGTCATGTCAAGGTGGCAGGTGTATGGACGTTCTCTGTAAAATTCTATCACATTTTCTGTATGTTTGAGCATTTTCATAATAAAATGTTGGGAAATTTAGGTTGAAATAGAGAAAGGATGCTTTAAGAGATATATAAAAAGAATTTTTAAAAAGATTATGAAGATATATTTCACTGTTGCCAATTATCTTTTGAAAACTGAAAGCAAATTGGGTTAATTGCCAATGTGCTCTCTGTATGTCACTAAAGAATCTGGAAATTGGAACATCTTATGCCTTTGAGTATTGCCCTGAATGTTGCTCTTTGTAGTGCTAACCAATTCTATCCACCGAAGGTAAGTTGAACTTCAGGTTGCATATCCCAACCCCTTTATTTAATGATCTTCCAAGTTGATGACTGAACCTCCGTCTAATCTATTACATGCTGATCAATGCCAGTGCAATATAAGAGCGCTTTCCTTGGAATATTAACTGGTTACTAAATGCTACTGATGGCCATATATTCCTTTGCATGTTGCCCTTACATTTTCATTCTCTTGTGATCATACACATTAGTCTCTATTAAGGAATATTGCTACAGGCTTTTCAACAAAGCCTAGTTAGCATATTATATCAAAATATATCATATATCAAATGTAATGTATCCAAAAAATGACTCAACTGTCTTTTGAGGTTCCCTTAACAGATAATACATGGAAGGAAACTACCAAGACGATATTCTGTTTTAGGACTGAGAAATATTCAATAATACTGTTCTAGAAGCCCAGAGCTCTGCATAAGCCCATGCTTCAGGCAAGGCTGACACTTTTACAAGACAAAATGGTAATATAAAAAGAAAAATTCTACCAAGTTTTTAGAAAACAAGGTTATGTTTCAGCATTTGAGACGAATAGTGTGATATTTAACCATAGGGACCTTGGATCAGGAGGCCTGGACTTACAGACTCTTGTGTAGCTCAGGAGTTCTGTGACCACACACACGTCGTGGTAGTAATCACTGACCCTCAGTTTTCTCCTCTACAATATTAAGATAAGAGTAGCTTTTTTTATGTCTCAGACTTCTTACAGATTGTCAAATAAAATTATACATGCTTACCCCCATTCTATAATACCTGAAGAAGAGTATATAATCAATGAAGGATGATCAGTGTTTTTATAACTATCTTTCAGTAACAGAAAATTTAAATGTTCAAACTGAGATGTTTTCTTATAAGCACAGAAAATATCACTTCAAAATTGGAGTGCAATGACTATATAAATTCAAATTATTTAGTAAGTGTATATTATCTGAGAAAACGGGTGATTAAAAAAAACACAGATTGCTGAATTTATATGCTAAAACATGTTTTTCCTTAGAAACCGTATTATTTATGTTGAAAAGAAGATAATACTTTTATAAAGAGAATAATAGAAAAATAGTACTATATATTTCCAAGAGTTACCTGTATAGAAATACAAACACAGTTTAAATATTTTTTTAACATTAGTTTATTTTGAGAGAAAGAGAGAGAAAGGGGAGCAAGGGAGGGGCAGAGAGAGAGGAAGACAGAGAATCTGAAGCAGGCTCCACACTGTCAACACAAAACCCCGGGTGGAGCTCCAACTCACAAACTGTGACATCATACCTGAGCTCAGACACTCAACAAAATGAGCCACCCAGGTGATGCACAGTTTTAAAAATCAATGAAGATGCACATTAAAATTACAAATGATTACTTCCGGGGTTAGTGATGGAATATATACAGTACTATAAGGGTGGTGCAGCCTGACATCCAATGTCTTAACAAGGGTAAGATATTTAACCAAGATATTTATTGCCCCTGAAGGTAATATGTACAACCTGTAAGACTGAATCTTTTAGGTAGCAAATACATATCTTCTCCCATGTGTGTGACTAGTTTCTAATAATATATTCATGTACAGTATTAGTAGGCACTAAAGTACACTAGAATTTCACAAAATATCATGAAAGCACCAGATTTGATAGAATATTTATTAATCTTGGATTATTCCTAAGGATGTTTTTAATGATTAATGATACATTGTTGCTTCATGAGCCAGAATAAAATAAATCCCAGGAAAATATTTTTAAACACAAACATTGGAATACTATATATATTTTTAAAGTTGGTACATGTTGGACGCTAGAAATCTGTAACTTCATGGTTAATGTAGGAAAGAAATGGATAATTATTAAACTGAACAGAACATATATTATTGGGTTTTCCCCTCATAATTAGAGTCCATATGAACAAAAGGAGTAAATAATAAAAACTGACTGACCGTATGGGCTTGAAAGAAGTCAAACACATTGTAAAATTGGTCAAGGCAAAAAATTCTTAAAATACTTTCGTCTGAAAGCCATTAAGTTGAAAGAACTGTCTTCTGTTCTATAAGCCGTGTTTCTTTAGTTATTTTTCATTTATTATTCTACTCATTCATTTACTAACTCGTCACACAAACACATACTGAGGGTTTGCAGGATGTCTTCCACTCTTTCATGACCCAAGGAACTTACGGGAGGGGAATATTGAGAGAGACGAAATTCAGCCTTCATTACTGGGTTATGGTAACTCACATTTTTAGAAAACTCATGTTTACCCTGTCCTTTCAAAAGTTCTAACAGAGTTGTGTGATATGATGAATTTTAAAAGTCTCTCCAATGTCTCTTCCAAAGCAAGGTAAATTGATCACATTTCAGCATTCCTTAATAAGTACTTTAAATCCTAGAGCTTTCATTCAGAAGTTTCGCGTCTATATTCCTCATGAGAGTTAATCTGGAGTATCCTTTGTCGCATTAGTATTACTAGACCTAGGTCATGCAGTTATTCCAGATTACTAAATAAGATAAAAAGCCTTTAATCAGCTTTATGTTTATGGTATATTATGTATAATAATGAGAATTATAAAATCTAAATACATAAAACTATATAACACATGTAATGATACATGAAATGTAAATATATATACACATAATATATAAATACATATAAAAATTGCTGGTCTAAACTCTAAAGCTCTTTGATGTTGATGACACTTCTAAAGTTAATTTTTGAATTTCAAAATTTTTCTTGCTAATATTTGCCCTTTATTATTAGAAAATCTTACATTTTCCTAATAATCTTTCATTTAATCTACACTTCAAAACATGTATGTAGACTAGTGCATATTATTCTTCATTTTCTGTTAAAAATCTACACAATTAGGAACATTTAAGCTATCTATCTACTTTCTTATTTTTTTGTGTTGCTGATTTTCTTTGTGAGATAAAAGTCTTTAAGTATATTTTTGAAAAATAATTTATTAATTTACATATTTTCAATTTTTGCCTGATTTTAAAATCTTTAAACATTTATTTTATAGTTATTTTTATGAAGTTGGGCTATCTGTTGCTGAATCTTCTGAATTTCTTTAATTATTTTTCTCTAACACTATATTTTTTTCACACTTCAAATGTTTATTTCATTTTTTTAAGTTTATCTACATAATCTCTGCATCTAACATGGGACTTGAACTCACAACCCCGAGATCAAGAGTCACACACTCCTCTGACTGAGCCAGGCTTGCACCCCAACGTTTATTCAGTTAAAGCCCATGTGTTATATCAGATTTACATGATATAATTACTTAGTTTTCGTAAAGAAAGCCAAACTCTTTTTTTCCCAACTTTATTGAGGTAGAATTGGTATATGACATTGTATAAGATCATGATTACATATACTATGTATATATCATGAAATTATTACCATAATAGGTTTAGTTGACACCATCATCATCTTATATGATGTGTGGTGAGAATATGTAATATCTACTCTCTCAGCAACTTTCAAGTACATAATACAGTATTGTTGCCTATAGTCATGCTGTGCATTAGGTCTCCGGAAATTAACTCATCTTATAACTAGAAGTTCGGACCCTTTGATCAACATCTCCCCATTTCCCCCACCTCCCAGCCCCTAGCCATCACCATTACACTCTCTGTGTTTACGAGTTATTATTTTGGGGGGTTTCCACATATAAGTGAAATCATACAATATTTTCTTCCTTTGTCTGACCTGCTTCGCCCTAGCACAATGCCCTCAGTGTGCATCTGTGCTGTCACAAATGTCATGACACTACATCTCCTTTATCCACTCATCAGTAGAGGGACACGTAAGTGTTCCTGTATCTCAGCTATTGTGAATAATCCTGCAGTAAACATGGAGTGCATATAATTCTTCAAGATCTTGATGTAATTACTGTTGGATATAATTCCAGAAAAGGGATTGCTGGGTCATATGGTAGCTCTATTTTGATATTTACTTTTAATTTTTTTGAGGAAACTACAAATGTCTTCCATAGTGGTTGCACCAATTTATATTCCCACCAACAATGGGCAAAGGTTCCCTTTCCTCTACAGCCTTGCCAGTACTTTTTGTCTATTATCTTTTTGATAATAGTCATCTTAACAGGTGTGAGGGGTTACCTCACTGTATTTTTGGTTTACATTTTCCTGGGGATTAGTGATGGTGAGCACCTGTATATATAACTGTTGGTATCTTAAGGTACTCTTATTTCTCACTCTTGTGAATAAATGTTGTTATCCCTAATAAATTATTAGCTCAAAAGGCTTCTGCCTTGGGATTTGCTTTGTAGAGAATCCAAATTTTAAGAATACCCAATATTAGAACAAGAAAATTAAGCCATTACCTAGAAGAGTGAAGATTTTATGAAACAGTTACTGAAATTATTATAAGAAGATACTGCCTTGGGTGTCTAATCCTCAATAAGGCCATTTCCTAAGGTGAATCTTTCCACTCAAACTCACTAAATTTATTTTATTTAAAGCTTCTATTTCTTCTAAAGTTACTGCAAATGTTGAACTAAATCAATAGTGGGAGTTTCAGCATATCTGAACGGTTCTGTTGTATTTCCAGTAAAGTACATTCAAGGCACAATCAAGTGTGAATAGTGTCTCCACAAATTTTGTAGCAGCATTTAATAAGGCATATTTAAATTTTGTTGCTAAGTATTGTCTCTTGGACACACATCAAATTAAGAAGAGAAAATTTAACATCTATGAATTTGCAAGTTGACGTTATATTAAAAGGAGTTAACATTACAATGTTTTAATTCAGAAGTTACTCTACAGTAAAAAGGAGGTCTAAAAATTCCTAAATATTTTTAATTTAAAATGATGGTTCTCTAGGTTGAGATAAGAGGTATTATGATGTAAACAGTTATGTTAAAACATTTTTAAACTGTAATGAATTTGACTCAATAGAGATAGTTAAATGTGTTGTACATAACTTCCATTTAATTTGAACTAATTATTAAGAGTTCAAAATGTAAGATTGTCCATCACTAAAAATGAACTCCCCTCTCTATTTCAATATTTGACGTATAAAGTATTGCTAGGTTGGCAAATTTATTGGATGCACTCAGAGTATATCTTATTATTTGGATGCCCAATAAACTTTGATAGAAAAACAGATTATTCTACCATTGCATTTAAATCAATCTTAAAATACTTTTTATCTGCTCACTGCAGTCCTATGGAGCCATAAACAAGGTTTTTCACCTTATAGTCTATTAAAATCCAATATTTGGAAAAATTATCTTGAGTTGAGATTATCAGATAAACATATAAGAAGAATTTTAAATTTTACTTATTATGACTAATTAAATTAAACTTTGACTCAATACAATAATATGAGCAAGTAATTATCTCCGATAGGATAGAGTTCTTCTATTCAATCAGAGATGCTAAGTGCTAATTTTCTCTAAAATCCATATAGACATGTAAGAGTAATATTTTAAAAACTTATTGTCAATTATTAATACTGTCAACAAAATTCATTTTCTTCAATTGCATACAGCAGCCACATTATATATATAAGCCCAATAAAATAAATATTTGGGGGCTTCTGGGTGGCTCAGTTGGTTAAGTACCTGACTCTTGATCTCAGCTCAGGTCATGATCTCAACGGTTTGTGAGTTCAACCCCGCATGGGTCTCTGCACTGAACACAGCACAGAGTCTGCTTGAGATTCTGTCCCCCTCTCTTTCTGCCCCTTCCCCACTTGCTCTTTATCTCTCTCTCAAAATAAATAAAAATAAACTTAAAAACACATATTTTTATGAAATATTAATGTTAAGTTTTAGGTCTTAAGCTAGTGGCCTACCTTTCCCAGTTGATTTCATGGGCTTCGATGATTTCAAACAACATCCTTAATATAAATACACATTTATATTAAGTTTTAGATGACAGAATCAATGAAGATTTGTGAGATCTTTAAAAAGCAAGAATATACCCTCTTTGGTTTTTGGTGTATGTGATACATTTCAAAGATCAAATAACCTCATGTGAATTTTTCATTGTAATATAGATTCAACTGAAATTTAAACTAAATAAGTTTGTGTGTGTTTACATGCATGCAATTGTTGTTCAATATCTTTGACAGGGTTCATGCAAAAACTAACCAAGTATTAACATTTACCATTGGCATGAATGGCACTAAACTTGCAATCTATTCTACTAATCTATAATTATTTACTTTGATTGGATAAGAGTTAAGTTAAAATATTCAACTAGATTGTAAATATATATTATTCTCTAGTTACGTTTTATTGCAAAGAACTGGGGAAATATTTGTTTTCCCAGAAATATAATGCAGAATGATGATCGTAATTCCATTTACTTTTATTAGGCTCCATCAGCTTTAAAGCATGTAATTAATTGCATGCTTATTTCACAGTTGCACTTTTACACATCCAGTTTCTAACATTCCATGTGATTAATATGTTTGACTTCTGGAGTGTCTTTTATTCCTGGAAATTTGGGTGAGATTGTTCTGCTTACAGTTATAACAACCTTACTTCATACCTTTCAGGTCTATTTTTAAAGTATTTAAACTCTTGAAAAATTCCATGTGGACATTTCAGAATATGCTATGTTGTATATCTAAATAATGTATTACATAAGCAAGAGATTTCTGTCATCTCTTCAGTGCTCTGGCTCTCTGATCAATTACCCTAAAATCAGCTTCACTCTTATTTATTTATTTATTTATTTATTTATTTTTAAAAGAGAGAGCACAAAAAGATGAGAGGCAGAGAGAGAGGGAGAAAGGGAGAATCCCAAACAGGCTCCGTACTGTCAGCTTGGAGGCTGGGGCAAGGCTCAGACTCACAAACCCTGAGATCAAAATCTGAGCCAAAACTAAGAGTCAGACACTTAACTGCCTGAGCCACCCAGGTGCCCCAAAGAGTATCTCACTTTTAACCAAGAGTCACAATAAACTAGGTTTTCTTCTGTGAAGCACAAATTTTCCTCTGTAAATAGATAGTAGTAAAACAAGACAAATTAGAAGACAGATTGAGGAAAACAGTGAGGACCTTAAGCAGACAAATCATTTGCTTAGCCGATCTCTGGACTTCTTTTTTCAAGAGCTAACATTTTTCCTGATTGTTTAAGCCCATTTGAATTTAGTAATCTAAAAAGCAAAACAAAACAATCCTAGTTATCATATCTGCTAATATTTAGTGTGTATTAGTTATTTTGTCTAGAGATTATTATCTGTCTTTTGCATGTTTTACAGAAAAGATAAAGCAGTCTCAGAGCTTACATTACGATGTCTTTTATGAGAAATCTCTCTCTCAATTCTACTTACTTTTAGTATCACTAGAGATAGAATGTGCTTGCTACTTCTATATATATCCTAGTCCGTTAAATGAAAACATGTAGGAAGGAAAACAATAGCATTAATATAAATACCAATTTTATTTTTTGTAGCAGGAAAGATCACTTTTACCCACATTTCCACATCTACATTCCAAATCAGAATTTATATGGGCTTTATGCCACAATCTATGTATCATGAATATGATCATCTTTGAGAACAGCAGGAATAAAGTCAAATTTTAAAGATGAAGTATCACCTCACAGTTGTCAGAATGGCTAAATTTTAATAACACAAAAAACAACAGATGCTGGAGAGGATATGGAGAAAGGGGAACCCTCTCATATTGTTGGTGGGAATGAAAACTGGTGCAGCCACTCTAGAAAACAGTATGGAGCTTCCTCGAAAAGTTAAAAGTAGAACTACCCTGTGATACAGCAATTGCTCTAGTAGGTATTTACCCAAAGGATACAAAAATACTGATTCAAAGTGGCACATGCACCCCGACGTTTATAGCAGCGTTATCAACAAGAGCCAATTTATGGAAAGAGTCCAAATGCCCATTGACTTACGAATAACGAAGTTATATATATAGATATAGATATAGATGATATAGATATAGATATAGATATAGATATAGATATACATAGATATAGATGTGTGTGTGTGTGTGTGTGTATATATATATATATTTTTTTTTTTTCCACAATGGAAAATTAGTTAACATAAAAAAACAAATTAAATCTTGCTATTTGTTTTTTTTGGATGTTTTGAAATTTTATTTATTTATTTTTTTCAATATATGAAATTTATTATAAAAATGGTTTCCATACAACACCCAGTGCTCATCCCAAAAGGTGTCCTCCTCAATACCCATCACCCACCCTCCCCTCCCTCCCATCCCCCACCAACCCTCAGGTTCTCAGTTTTTAAGAGTCTCTTATGCTTTGGCTCTCTCCCACTCTAACCTCTTTTTTTTTTTTTCCTTCCCCTCCCCCATGGGTTCCTGGTAAGTTTCTCAGGATCCACATAAGAGTGAAACCATATGGTATCTGTCTTTCTCTGTATGGCTTATTTCACTTAGCATCACACTCTCCAGTTCCATCCACGTTGCTACAAAAGGCCATATTTCATTTTTTCTCATTGCCACATAATATTCCATTGTGTATATAAACCACAATTTCTTTATCCATTCATCAGTTGATGGACATTTAGGCTCTTTCCATAATTTGGCTATTGTTGAGAGTGCTGCTATGAACATTGGGGTACAAGTGGCCCTATGCATCAGTACTCCTGTATCCCTTGGATAAATTCCTAGCAGTGCTATTGCTGGGTCATAGGGTAGGTCTATTTTTAATTTTCTGAGGAACCTCCACACTGCTTTCCAGAGCGGCTGCACCAATTTGCATTCCCACCAACAGTGCAAGAGGGTTCCTGTTTCTCCACATCCTCGCCAGCATCTAGAGTCTCCTGATTTGTTCATTTTGGCCACTCTGACTGGCGTCAGGTGATACCTGAGTGTGGTTTTGATTTGTATTTCCCTGATAAGGAGCGACGCTGAACATCTTTTCATGTGCCTGTTGGCCATCCGGATGTCTTCTTTAGAGAAGTGTCTATTCATGTTTTCTGCCCATTTCTTCACTGGGTTATTTGTTTTTCGGGTGTGGAGTTTGGTGAGCTCTTTATAGATTTTGGATACTAGCCCTTTGTCCGATATGTCATTTGCAAATATCTTTTCCCATTCCGTTGGTTGCCTTTTAGTTTTGTTGGTTGTTTCCTTTGCTGTGCAGAAGCTTTTTATCTTCATAAGGTCCCAGTAATTCACTTTTGCTTTTAATTCCCTTGCCTTTGGGGATGTGTTGAGTAAGAGATTGCTACGGCTGAGGTCAGAGAGGTCTTTTCCTGCTTTCTCCTCTAAGGTTTTGATGGTTTCTTGTCTCACATTTAGGTCCTTTATCCATTTTGAGTTTATTTTTGTGAATGGTGTGAGAAAGTGGTCTAGTTTCAACCTTCTGCATGTTGCTGTCCAGTTCTCCCAGCACCATTTGTTAAAGAGGCTGTCTTTTTTCCATTGGATGTTCTTTCCTGCTTTGTCAAAGATGAGTTGGCCATACGTTTGTGGGTCTAGTTCTGGGGTTTCTATTCTATTCCATTGGTCTATGTGTCTGTTTTGGTGCCAATACCATGTTGTCTTGATGATGACAGCTTTGTAGTAGAGGCTAAAGTCTGGGATTGTGATGCCTCCTGCTTTGGTCTTCTTCTTCAAAATTCCTTTGGCTACGCGGGGCCTTTTGTGGTTCCATATGAATTTTAGGATTGCTTGTTCTAGTTTCGAGAAGAATGCTGGTGCAATTTTGATTGGGATTGCATTGAATGTGTAGATAGCTTTGGGTAGTATTGACATTTTGACAATATTTATTTTTCCAATCCATGAGCATGGAACGTCTTTCCATTTCTTTATATCTTCTTCAATTACCTTCATAAGCTTTCTATAGTTTTCAGCATACAGATCTTTTACATCTTTGCTTAGATTTATTCCTAGGTATTTTATGCTTCTTGGTGCAATTGGGAATGGGATCAGTTTCTTTATCTGTCTTCTGTTGCTTCATTATTAGTGTATAAGAATGCAACTGATTTTTGTACATTGATTTTGTATCCTGCAACTTTGCTAAATTCATGTATCAGTTCTAGCAGACTTTTGGTGGAGTCTACCGGATTTTCCATGTATAGTATCATGTCATCTGCAAAAAGCGAAAGCTTGACTTCATCTTTGCCAATTTTGATGCCTTTGATTTCCTTTTGTTGTCTAATTGCTGATGCTAGAACTTCCAACTCTATGTTAAACAACAGCGGTGAGAGTGGACATCCCTGTTGTGTTCCTGATCTCAGGGAAAAAGCTCTCAGTTTTCCCCATTGAGGATGATGTTACCTGTGGGCTTTTCATAAATGGCTTTTATGATCTTAAAGTATGTTCCTTCTATCCCGACTTTCTCAAGGGTTTTTATTAAGAAAGGGTGCTGGATTTTGTCAAAGGCCTTTTCTGCATCGATTGACAGGATCATATGGTTCTTGTCTTTTTTTTTAATAATGGGATGTATCACGTTGATTGATTTGTGAATGTTGAACCAGCCCTGCATCCCAGGAATGAATCCTACTTGATCATGGTGAATATCAATTTATATGCTGTTGAATTCGATTTGCTAGTATCTTATTGAGAATTTTTGCATCCATATTCATCAGGGATATTGGCCTGTAGTTCTCTTTTTTTACTGGGTCTCTGTCTGGTTTAGGATTCAAAGTAATACTGGCTTCATAGAATGAGTCTGGAAGTTTTCCTTCCCTTTCTATTTCTTGGAATAGCTTGAGAAGGATAGGTATTATCTCTGCTTTAAACATCTAGTATAACTCCCCTGGGAAGCCATCTGGTCCTGGACTCTTATTTGTTGGGAGATTTTTGATAATCGATTCAATTTCTTCGCTGGTTATGGGTCTGTTCAAGCTTTCTATTTCCTCCTGATTGAGTTTTGGAGGCGTGTGGGTGTTTAGGAATTTGTCCATTTCTTCCAGGTTGTCCAATTTGTCGGTATATAATTTTTCATGGTATTCCCTGATAATTGTATCTCTGAGAGATGGGTTGTAATAATTCCATTTTCATTCATGATTTTATCTATTTGGGTCATCTCCCTTTTCTTTTTGAGAAGCCTGACTAGAGGTTTGTCAATTTTGTTTATTTTTTCAAAAAAACAACTCTTGGTTTCGTTGATCTGCTCTACAGTTTTTTTAGATTCTATATTGTTTATTTCTGCTCTGATCTTTATTATTTTTCTTCTTCTGCTGGATTTAGGCTGCCTTTGCTGTTCTGCTTCTATTTCATTTAGGTGTGCTGTTAGATTTTGTATTTGGGATTTTTCTTGTTTCTTGAGATAGGCCTGGATTGCAATGTATTTTCCTCTCAGGACTCCCTTCACTGCATCCCAAAGCGTTTGGATTGTTGTATTTTCATTTTCCTTTGTTTCCATATATTTTTTTTTATTTCTTCTCTAATTGCCTGGTTGACCCACTCATTCTTTAGTAGGGTGTTCTTTAACCTCCATGCTTTTGGAGGTTTTCCAGACTCTCTCCTGTGGTTGATTTCAAGCTTCATAGCATTGTGGTCTGAAAGTATGCATGGTATAATTTCAATTCTTGTATACTTATGAAGGGCTGTTTTGTGACCCAGTATATGATCTGTCTTGGAGAATGTTCCATGTGCACTTGAGAAGAAAGTATATTCTCTTGCTTTGGGATGCAGAGTTCTAAATATATCTGTCAAGTCTATCTGATCCAATGTATCATTCAGGGCCCTTGTTTCTTTATTGACTGTGTGTCTAGATGATCTATCCATTTCTGTAAGTGGAGTGTTAAAGTCCCCTGCAATGACCACATTTTTATCAATAAGGTTGCTTATGTTTACGAGTAATTGTTTTATATATTTGGGGGCTCCGGTATTTGGCGCATAGACATTTATAACTGTTAGCTCTTCCTGATGGATAGACCCTGTAATTATTATATAATGCCCTTCTTCATCTCTTGTTACAGCCTTTAATTTAAAGTCTAATTTGTCTGCTATAAGTATGGCTACCCCAGCTTTCTTTTGGCTTCCAGTAGCATGATAGTTCTCCATCCCCTCACTCTCAATCTAAAGGTGTCCTCAGGTCTAAAATGAGTCTCTTGTAGACAGCAAATAGATGGATCTTGTTTTTTTATCCATTCTGATACCCTATGTCTTTTGGTTGGCGCATTTAGTCCATTTACATTCAGTGTTATTATAGAAAGATATGGGTTTAGAGTCATTGTGATGTCTGTATGTTTTATGCTTGTAGCGATGTCTCTGGTACTTTGTCTCACAGGATCTCCCTTAGGATCTCTTGTAGGGCTGGTTTAGTGGTGACGAATTCCTTCAGTTTTTGTTTGTTTGGGAAGACCTTTATCTCTCCTTCTATTCTAAATGACAGACTTGCTGGATAAAGGATTCTCGGCTGCATATTTTTTCTATTCATCACATGGAAGATCTCCTGCCAATCCTCTGGCCTGCCAAGTTTCAGAAGACAGATCTCTCATGAGTCTTATAGGTCTCCCTTTATATGTTAGGGTACGTTTATCAGTGGCTGCTTTCAGAATTTTCTCTTTATCCTTGTATTTTGCCAGTTTCGCTAAGATATGTCATGCAGAAGATCGATTCAAGTTACGTCTGAAGGGACTTCTCTGTGCCTCTTGGATTTCAATGCCTTTTTCCTACCCCAGTTCAGGGAAGTTCTCAGCTATTATTTCTTCAAGTACACCTTCAGCACCTTTCCCTCTCTCTTCCTCCTCTGGGATACCAATTATGCATATATTATTTCTTTTTAGTGCATCACTTAGTTCTCTAATTTTCCCCTCATACTCCTGGATTTTTTTATCTCTCTTTTTCTCAGCTTCCTCTTTTTCCATAATTTTATCTTCTAGTTCACCTATTCTCTCCTCCGCCTCTTCAATCCGAGCCGTGGTCATTTCCATTTTATTTTGTATCTCCTTTATAGCGTTTTTCAGCTCCTCCTGACTGTTCCTTAGTCCCGTAATCTCTGTAGCAAGAGATTCTCTGCTGTCCTCTATACTGTTTTCAAGCCCAGCGATTAATTTTATGACTATTATTCTAAATTCACTTTCTGTGATATTATTTAAATCCTTTTTGATCAGTGTGTTAGCTGTCGTTATTTCCTGGAGATTCTTTTGAGGGGAATTCTTCTGTTTTGTCATTTTGGCTAGTCCCTGGAGTGGTGTGGGACTGCAGGGCACTTCCCCTGTGCTGTCTTGAATAACTGGAGTTGGTGGGCAGGCCGCAGTCAGACCTGATGTCTGCCCCCAGCCCACCGCTGGGGCCACAGTGAGACTGGTGTGCGCTTTCTCTTCCCCTCTCCTAGGGGCGGGATTCACTGTGGGGTGGCGTGGCCCTTCTGGGCTACTTGCACACTGCCAGGCTTGTGGTGCTGGGAATCTGGCGTGTTAACTGAGGTGGGTAAGGAAGGTGCACGGGGGCAGGAGGGGCAGGCTTAGCTCACTTCTCCTTAGGTGATCCACTTCAGGAGGGGCCCTGTGGCAGCGGGAGGGAGTCAGACCCACTGCCGGAGGGGTGGCTCTACAGAAGCACAGCATTGGGTGTTTGCGCGGAGGGAGCAAGTTCCCTGGCAGGAACTGGTTCCCTTTGGGATTTTGGCTGGGGGATGGGTGAGGGGGATGGTGCTGGTGAGCGCCTTTGTTCCCTGCCAAACTGAGCTCTGTCCTCCAGGACTCAACAACTCTCCCTCCCGTTGTCCTCTAGCCCTCCCGTTCTCTGAGCAGAGCTGTTAGCTTATAACCTTCCCGATGTCAAGTCCTGCTTGCTGTTGGAACAAACTCTGTGTGGCCCCTCGGCTTTTGCCAGCCAGACTTGGGGACTCTGCTTGGCAGGCGGGCTGCCCCTCTGCCCCGGCTCCTTCCCGCCAGTTCGTGGAGCGTGCACCACCTCTCCGCCCTTCCTACCCTCTTCCGTGGGCCTCTCCTCTGCGCTTGGCTCCAGAGACTCCATTCTGCTAGTCTTCTGGTGGTTTTCTGGGTTATTTAGGCAGGTGTGGGTGGAATCTAAGTGATCAGCAGGACGTGCAGTGAGCCCAGTGTCCTCCTATGCCACCATCTTCCTAGTAACTCCTTAAATCTTGCTATTTGTAATGACATGGATGGAGCTTAGCTAATGCTAAGCAGAGTAAATCAGTCAGAGAAAGACAAATACCATATGATTTCACTCATATGTGGAATTTAAGAAACAAAGCAGATGAACATGGCAGGGAGAAGAAGGCAAATCATAAAACAGACTCTTACCGATAGAGAAAAAACTGATGTTTGCCTGAAGGAAGGTGGTTGGGGGGGATGGGTGAAATAGGTGTTTGAGATTAAGGAGTGCACTTACTGTAATGAACACCTGGTAATGAATTGAATCGTTGAAACACTATATTGTACACCTGAAATTAGTATTACATTGTATGTTAACTATACTGGAATTATTATTTTTTAATTCCCTTTTATTGGGAACAATTGAGCACTTCCGGACATTTTGCAAACATATAGTATTATGTTCTGCACAAGAAATTGTACCTAATATAAAGGAAGAACTATCCTCCAGGCAACCTTAAGATATTTACAATTAATTCAAAATAAATATCAGTGGGTTACAGAGTGCTTTCCTAGGCACTGAAACTGCACCATTGAAAAAGTCACTTTCAAACATTTCTTAAAGCTACAGAATATTAATATAATTAATTTTGTACTCTATTAATTCAAGATGATTAGAATATCAAATGAATTCTACTACATTGCAATAAAGCACTATTTTCTAATGAAAAGAACAAAAAGTCAAAACCAACCAGAAAGCCTACTAACAAGCATGGTAGGTGAAATATAGGTCTACTTTCTTTTTGAGCTCTTCAAAGGTGAGTGTTGTATTTATGATTAACTATCAAAGTTCTTGTCATTACCATTTTGTGATAAATGTCTATTCCTATATAAATGAGTTAAACTAATTATCCACTGCAATTTTAAACTATTTACTTATTTATATTTGCAAAATTTTTCAAAAATTTTCAATAAATCTTTAAGATTTTCTCATAACCAGACTGGTCTTATGATAATTCTCACAGAATTATGGATAATTTAGTTAAGTGAGGTACTGATTATAAGCAATAAAATGATCTGTTTAGATTTAGCAAAATAAACATCTTAAAGGTATTCCCATTGACATTTAATTTTGAAATACATAGAAAAATAAGAACTGAACAATATATCTAGCTAATGTCAAAATCACATTTCCTTAAAGCACAGCATACTGTTTGTTACATGACTGTGGAATCATATATTGAATTACTCATCTGAAAATAGAATTATCCACTTTCCAAATGCATTCTTTTAAGTTTTAATTCAAAGGCAAATGTTTAAATGGAATTAGAGCCATACTGAATACTTTAGAATTGCAAATAAAAATACATTCCATGGGAATTACTCTAAACTATTTATTGTTTATTCAATTTCAGTATATCCTGCCTGAGTTATATCCATTAAATAGTTAATTATTAAACATCAAAACAATACTCTCTTAAGAAAATTTTAATTATCCTCTCCTTTTGTTGGATGAAGACAACGTAAGTTGTAAAATACATTTCTAATTCATTCCAGCACAGGAAATAATAAGCTTATATACCTTTTATAAATAAACAGGCCACAGTTACTTGTATAATCATACAACACATTGTTTAGTAAAGATTACATATAATTGCTTTTGAAACATGTTGGTTCCATATATTTCTTTTTTCTTCTTTGAAAGATATGTAAAATTCTCATTTAGTATAAGAGTGCAGTAATCTTTCTTTGTCAAAACGTATCATAGAATACTAGTATAAATATATGTATACGTTAATATGTCTAACCTGCCCAGGGGTGGAAATTTTTCAATGATTTCTTAAGATCTTGCAACCAAAAATATAACATGTTCAGCACATGGTGATTTTTCTGATGTTAGTTAATGTTTTATGAGGAGATTCTACTAATACAACTAATACTACTAATACGTTTGGTAGTTGTAATTGTATGACCATGAGTAAATTTCTCAACTTCTGGGTGTGTTCCTTGAGTTTTATTTGATCCAGAATAAACGTAGAATGTCAGCACACAGTAAGTGCACGAAATGCTAATAACTGTGGGTTGCCAAATTAAATAAATTTGAACGCCATACAATCCATGTAACTGCATAAGGCAATTAGAAAATTCTTAGCATTTTCTACGTTACCTTTTGACATTTTAAAGTTGAAGATACATTTTAGTTCTTCCTCGTTTTAGCGTGTGCCTTATCCAAGTAAGGGACGATGAGTAAAGAGTACACTTCTCTAATGTCAGCATGGCTCACGGTAAATCATTCCCTCATTTAATCAAGTATCACTTTCTGGCTCTGAACTGCATTTAATTTGCAAGGATAACTGTATTGGGCATGGTTTTTATTACTACATTAGATTATTTAAGGTTGCTGATTCTAAGTCGTCATTCTTTCTAGATAATAAACTCCCTTGATGACATTAACTATGTGTTCACTGCACTGCTTCAGAGGGAGAAATGTATGTGAGACATTAGTTACTTCATTGAATGCGACTCACTAAAGATATGAAAACTCTGATTCAAGGGGTGGAAATTAATACTTTGACATGGTTAATTGGGTAATTACTTTAATTGCTGAGCCCCATGAACAAAATGAATAATTAGAGCTAATTCGCATGTTATATTTGGTAAGCAAAACTTCTTTAAAAAAGAAAAAAAAAAAACCCAGCTGAAAATACTTTAAATTTCCTTTTCTGGTGATAAGAGACATGGTGAACTGAATTGAATTTCCTCAAGCTGTTATTTACAGAAATAAGAAAATTCTAACCAAAGAGTGTTTTAAAAGTGGTCCAGAATGCCCAGGGGCCTGACAGACCTAAGTGCCTATAGTGGCCTCACAAAAATGAAGGAATTTTAAAGGAAATATTCTATGTTTGGGAAAGAGTATTTACCCTTCATTATTTATTTATTGGTTGGCTATTTACTGACTATGAGCCTTACGTTCAAAGGAAAATACATTCAGGCATCAACAATTGCAAAGTGTATCGAAAATACAAGGCAAGCAACTCTGTATCTCATCTATGACCCATGTATTCTTTCCATGTCTCTGTTAGGTCACTTATTTCCTGAGTTATTTATTCTTCAAAAACTTATGAACAGATCATTAAAACATACCCACATGTGTTTCCTGGCAGTTGAAAAATCAGGGAAGGAATTATTATTATTAAAAATGAAAGTGAAATAAAATATATGCACCAGAGATGCTTAGATGTCTTAAATCTATGTATATCTAAGGTCGTTCAAAACAATCAGCTTAATGGATGACTCTTAGAAATGAACGAACAAATTTATTTCCTCACAAATTTCCAATAAAGTTATCTTATGAATATAAAAATTGAATTTTACACATAGTATATGCATACATAGAATATATATATATATACATATATATGTATATATATATATATATATATATATTCTTTTCTATTTATAGAAAAATATGTTATAGGGGAGCCTGGGTGTCTAAGTTGGTTAAGTGTCTCTCTCAAAAAAAAATAAACATAATTTTTTTAAAAAGAACAATATGTTATATAATATGAGGATCTACCCCGAAGTACAAAAGTGTTTTTAAATTATCTAAATGAACTAAAATGAGCCCTACAAATTTAGCATCTATTACCAGCTCTTAAGGTCAACTTTAAAGAAACATTATTTTCAAAATATCTGTTAAAATCAATATAATCTAGATATAATATTACATTTTCATATTTTTATAATAGTAGAAAGGTACAGAAAGTATGGTAGATATTTCACAATAATTTATACCAGATCCTACAGTATATCATTATGTTCCTCCTTTTTTTAGTATTGTTCTTTTTTGTATACTAAAAGCTCTTGTATTTAGAGTTGTAAAGAAACCGTTGAGACCAATTTTTTTTAATATTTGTTTTGAGAGAGAGAGAGAGACAGAGTGTGAGTGGGTGAACGGCAGAGAGAGAGAGAGTCACAGAATCCGAAGCAGGCTGCAGGCTCTGAGCTGTCAGCACAGAGCCCAACACGGGGCTCAAACCCACAAACGGTGCGATCATGACCTGAGTCAATGTCGGATGCTTAACTGACTGAGCCACCCAGGAGCCCCAGCTTGAAACTAAATTTACCTGTTTATTTTTGTTTTCGATGTATTAGCAAGGTTATTTAATATATTGTAACAATTATAGCAAAATTTGCTAATACGTATCCTAGGAAAATAAAATCTTTGTGAACAAACATTTATCTATCGAAAAATATTTTACTGAGTAGACTAGAAACATTTGCACAACTATAAAGAGAAAATAGTCATTAA
The DNA here is from genome assembly GCF_022837055.1 of Prionailurus viverrinus. Taxonomy (NCBI): domain Eukaryota; kingdom Metazoa; phylum Chordata; class Mammalia; order Carnivora; family Felidae; genus Prionailurus; species Prionailurus viverrinus. The sequence goes on along the minus strand of NC_062561.1, from coordinate 223,609,357 downwards.
TAACAGTATATTTTCACTCTATTAGTGGAGCTGAAGCCATCTCTGTTCATCTACCATTATGTCATAAACAATAATGGGTCATTTTGTGTTACACATTAGTTAACTTGCAGGTAAGGTTCAACTGAGATTCCTGGGTTTATTTTTCCTAGCAAACACTAAAGCCTTAGCAAAGTAGACTCAGCAGAAGCAGTAGCATGCTCAAAGTAGACACTAAGGAAATTTTTGAGAAACCTAGAACAACATTGATTAAAAATGTAATAAGGAAATACAGACATAGGCTGTTAAAAGTTCCAATTAAACAATTAAACAATTAAAACTGTTTTAAAAGTTATTTTAAAATTGACTTTATTAGAAACTGGTCTAACAAAGTTGTAAATTGCCATGTGCAATTCTAAATCATTACAACTGAATGGTGGACCATTTCAAGTTGGTGGATAAAATCTGGAATGTTCAGGTAACTTGAATATTGATTAAATAATATACTTCTTGTAGTTTACTACAAATATTGTAGTAAACAATGACATACTAACACTAAATAATGATTCATGCCTTATGTGAATATTAATCCCAATATTGGGGACATACTTATATTTTAAAATTGTGTATCCAACTTCAAATTTAACTCAGCATCTTGGATCATTATTTGCTATATCCTACACTCTAATTAGAAGGCACATAAAAATAAGGGACTAGAGTCGTGAAAAGGCACCAATAATGATACACTGTATACAAATACGTAATCTCTCTCTTCTTAGCTCTTTTTTTTTATGCTTTGCTATTAAAGTCCCTCAAAGTTAGGAATATTTGTATTGTTCGTTGCTTTATTCACAGTACCTAGAAAAAAATGCTTAGGAATAGGAGAAGTTCAAAACGTTTGTTGAGTTAATTAAATATTTATTGAATGACTGAATTTTAAATCACTTCGTATATATTCAGTTCTTAGTATTTACTATTATCATGTTATGATTTTCATTAATATACATAGCGGTATATATAGTGCTGATTAGCCTTTGTCTATAGTATTGGCATTCTGTCTCGATATCTTAAAAACTGACTTACTTGTACCTTCTTATCAGTGAAGAGGAGGGTATTTTTTTTCAACTTTTCAACAAAATGTATGAGAGGTAGGACACAATGGAGAATGGAGGTGGTATATTCGAGGTGGACTTGGAAGCCGGATAGGTCCATGTTGTGATTTTAAAGACTATAAATATGTCTAAGGTAACTTTGAATATAGTTTATAATACTTAATCCAATATAAAAGCTATTTAGCAGAGGTAGTAATCCTAAAAGTGACCAGAATTATTAGAAAATTCAATATATGTGAAATTCTTAAAGAAACAGAGATTATTCAGCCTAAAGAAGGAGATGGCATGGACCAGAGAGTTTTCATAGCCACCAAAACCAGAACAAAATCATTAAGAAACAGATGAACATTAGGGAAGGGAAACCAAAATAATATAAAAACAGGGAGGTGGACAAATAAGAAAAGACTCATAAATATGGAGAACAAACTGAGGGTTACTGGAGGGGTTGTGGGAGGGGGGATGGGCTAAATGGTTCAGGGGCACTAAGGAATCTACTCCTGAAATCATTGTGGCACCTATATGCTAACTAATTTGTATGTACATTTAAAAAAAGAAAAACTAAAATTAAAAAAAAAAAGAAATGGTCTTTGACCCAAACTGTTAAAACTTCCTACAAGTTAGAGTTGATAAACATGAAAATGTGATATTAGTAAAATTATCTTTACATGGTAGTTGTTTTTTTTTTTTAAAGAAAAGCTCTTTGTTGTGAAAATTCCATAAAATAATCTGTAAGAGGGATTTGGATATTCACTGCATAAAAATAGCTGCTGGAGGCCATGTATTTCAGGGGACTTTTCCCTCTTTTTTTTTAATGTTTTTATTTATTTTTGAAAGAGAGACAGACAGAGTGCGAGTGGAGGAGGGACAGAAAGAGAGGGAGACACAGAATCCGAAGCAGGCTCCAGGCTCTGAGCTGTCAGCACAGAGCCCAACACGGGGCTTGAACTCACGAACCATGAGATCATGATCTGAGCTGAAGTTGGATGCTTAACCAACTGAGCCACCCAGGCACCCCTGGACTTTTTCCTCTTACAGTTAAAAGTAGTGAAGGCTAAAACCCTTCAGACAGGTAATGAACACTTTTTGTGTTGCATACTCAATACTAGAGATGAAATATTTTTGAGTAAATGGTTACTTTCAAAGCTCTTCCCCTGGAGGATGACAAGGTCATATTATAGTGATAATAGTAGCTGCTAAATTGTATGTATCAGGCTCAGTTAATGGGCATGGGCCTGTGTTTTCTAGTTCTCCAAATAATACTGTAAGGTGAACACTGTTTTTAAATTTCTATTGCTAGTGAAGAAATTGAGGCTAAGAGGCAATGCCACCCATCAATGCCCTGAATTCCATAAGTAGGAGACCCTGGATGTGAGCCCTCTTCTGTTCTTTCCAATAAGCACTAGAATGTTATAACGGTATATTACATGTGTTGTGCATGGATTGGCTTCTCAACTCTTGGGCTGAGAGCACAGCTGCTTGGCTTGAGTTCTCACCAGCCCTCTGACTTCCTGTGACTTTTTAAATATCTTTGGCCTTTGGGGCACTTGGGTGGCTCAATTAGTTAAGCATCCAACTCTTGGTTTCCGATCAGGTCATGATCTCATGGTTTGTGAGTTCAAGCCCCACATTGGGCTCCAAGCTGACAGTGCAGGCTGGCTTGGGATTCTCTCTCTCTCCCTCTCTCTGCCCCTCCCACACTTGTTTTCTCCCTCTTTCTCTCTCTCAAAAAATAAATAAACTTAAAAAAATAAAAAATGTTCTTACATTTACAGAGTGGAAAAAAACTCTATTATGTACATCATTTGTGAGGTGATTCATGTATAGTAACAGTGTCTAGCATATAGCAATTATTTGATTAGTGTAAGGGGTCAGAGAAGAATTTCGCTCTTCATCTACATTTATTCAGTGACTGGAAGTGATAACTGAGATTTTGGAAGCCTTGACGAATAGAAACTGGAAAAAAATGTTCTCACGAAACTGTAGAAATTTTTTCTCTCTGAAAAGAAAAAAATATATATCTGAAATCATTCTTTTTCTTCCTTCTGATCCGTGTTAAATGGTATCTATTCAAAACTCAAATATGTAGTCATTGTACTTGAGGAAATTGTAAGAATTGCTATTACTTTGAGGGTTAATGTTAAATTACAAGTGAAGTGTTCCAATCCTATAAATTGGTATGTGAATGATAGCCAGAACAAAAACTATTCTTGATATAGCACAATCCACTATCGTATAGGAAAGCATAGGGACATTTTTTTTAAATTTTTTTCAACGTTTATTTATTTTGGGGACAGAGAGAAACAGAGCATGAACGGGGGAGGGGCAGAGAGAGAGGGAGACACAGAATCGGAAACAGGCTCCAGGCTCTGAGCCATCAGCCCAGAGCCTGACGCGAGGCTCGAACTCCCGGACCGTGAGATCGTGACCTGGCTGAAGTCGGATGCTTAACCGACTGCGCCACCGAGGCGCCCCGGGACATTTTTAATGAAGTATCTTTCATAATTCCTGAACAATTGGCTCTGGATTGGAGGGAGGTTCTTTTGACCAGCTTCATATCTCTTTGTAGATGGAACTTCCCTAGAGAATCACTTCCAGTTTTATGCTCCATTATCTTTTCTAGTGGTTGATGTAAGAAAACAGAATTAAGATGTATGAGTTAGTAGCCTCTTCTCATTTCTTTGGAGATCTGTTAACCTGCGGAGAGAATGTGTTTCAGTCAGGTCTTAGTCATGCACTACGTGTAAGACCTTACTTTTCAGGTAAAAATTATGTGGTCCTAAAGTAAACCATTTTCTACAGTATTCATTTGATAAGTGAAAACAACCATGTTTTCTTTACTAGTATAACTCCTGGTTCCTGTCTCAGATAGGTTAATATATTATTGGGTCCTTAAAAATCCAACACACCTCGATACTAGTTGATTTAATTTCCTCACATCCAAATTATGGACACATAATACTAGGTGAATGACAGTTTAAGTAACTTTTGATTTGTCTATGATAGGTTAATTTGTATTTATTAAAACTATATTTTAATGGACACCTGGGTGGCTCAGTTGGTTAAGCATCCAACTCAATTTAGGCTCAGGTCGTGAACTCATTGTTTGTGGGTCCAAGCCCCTCATCAGGCTCTGCAATGACAGCAGATCCTTCTTGGGATTCTCTCCCTCCTTCTTCCTCTACCCCTCCCAACTCTTAGAATAACTAAATAAATAAATAGAAAAAGAACTATGTTTATTTTTTTAATATTGCTAAGTAGAAAATGTTACTATAAATTTATAGTTAATGTAATTAATTGAATTGATCATGTTTTGTCAAACATCTTGAAATCTGGCACGAAACAAAGTAAATGTGTATGCTAAGTCAAGAGAAGGGAAGGAGAAAACCCAGATAGTAGAGAAGGTTTTGAAAGCTAGTGTGATGAACAAGACCTGAGCCCACATGTCTCACAGAAAGATCTGGCAGTTACAGTTAGAACACCTGGATAATTTTGAGGGGACGGAATCTCAAATCCTCATTGGTGTGGTTGCTACTACTGAGCTAGCCACGTTCATCCTTAAAGAGCTCCCAACAAAAACTCAAGGGAAGCACCAAAGAAGCTAAATGGGCCCGTATTCCACTTCAGGCTTGCTCATGGTTCAAGGCCTTTGCTCTCTTCATGCCATTATGTTGAGCACAGGATGTCAGAGGTCTCCTGTCTTAGCCCTCACAGGGCTTTCCTTAAATATCATCTTTCCAGTGCAGTGTCTTAGCCACTCTACTTGAATCTGTGGGCTCCATGTCCGTAATAGACATTTTCTATTTCCTCGCCCAGTTTTATTTTTTTCCATTTATTTTTTGTGATGATCAAACATATTCTGTTCTTTACTGTGCATGTCATTTATTTTCTGTGTCCTACAGTGGAAAACAACAACAACAACAACAAAAAAAAACAAACAAAACCATGACAACAAAACAATTTTAATGGAAGCAAGGATTTTTGTTGGTTTGGGCTAACTCTACACTGAGCAGCGGCTGACCCAGAGAAGGTGCTCACTGAACATTTGATATTGTTGTTAATTTTGGTATCAAAAATTATTTAAACCGCAGAACAAAAAGGCGAGGCAACATACAAAATGAGTTGTATAAAACACATCTTGTGTCCTTTTAAAAGAGAATAGAAAAAAATTTGAAATAGTGAATATTTTGAAAAAGAGCCTCTTAGTGTTTATTTCTAAAATAACAATATGCATAAAGGTAAAATTGAAACAAAATAATGGTAGTGTTGATAATTAATTAAAATAAAGAATGTAACAATAATGACTATTCTTTAGTTCTAATCCTTGCAAGATTTATCGGTTTTCTTTATATAATTGCACCGACTAGAATCTGTAGTACACTCATGACAAGTTTGGAGAATATTCTTATCTCATTCAAAATGTTAGGGATTTTCAGAATTACAAACAAAAAAGCTATTTGTTGTAGTTTATTTTTTGTTTATTTTTAACAGATTGAGAAAATTTTGCCTTGCTTTGCTGAAAGTTTTGGATTTTGTTTTTTTTTTTAAATTGTCATTAATGGGCATTTAATTTTTCCAAAATTTATTGAGATATAATCATTATATTCTTTCCTATCCTGTCACTGGTATAAATTGCATAGATTAATTTTACATGTTTTATCATCCAAGCATTCCTGAAATAAATTTACCATAATCATGATGTATTATCATTTTTATGTATCTTTGGTTCAACATGCCATTTTTCTGACTATAATTTTTATATTCACATTCATTAGAAAGAGGGACCCGTAGTTATTATTTTTTGTGATACACTTGTTAAATTTGGATAACAAATCTCAGACAACTAATCAGAAAGTGTTTCCTTTTTCTGATTTGATTTTGTAATCTTGGGTAATTAATTCCCCACTAGTTCAGAAGAGTATAACTGGGAAACTCTCTAGACATAAAGTTTTCTTTATAAACATGTTTTAAATGAAAGACTTTTTTTTTTGAAGTGATTTCAGTGTTTCTAAATTCAGATGCCTGTTAGGTTTTTAAATATAATACCAAAAACACATTTTTAAATGAAGAAATTGAAGGCGTTTAGCAAGTTTGTTGTTAAAATTCAAATGGAAGCCACTTAAATTTTATCAAAGTTAATTTGAGGAGCAAAGGCCAGGCACCATAAGTAAGATCCAGCCTGTGTGCAAGTTAGGGTGCAATAAGTCAGTTTCTAATATCATTTGTCTCTACTTTTGAAACTTTTTTTCCCCATTTCAAACAAGTTCTACTACATCAAAAGTGCAAGTCCTGAGAGTCTTTGGGTAAGAAACTTGAATCAATAAAATTGGTAATTTTCACTCATGCAATCTTTGAACACATAAGGGGAGAGAAATATTTCGTTTTATTTTTAGTTCTACCTGTATAAACTGCCCAATTGCCCTCCTCTGGTTTTCCCACTGGTGATATCTTATAGTGTCATCAAACCCTGCAATGTTTGAAACTTCAATAGACTGACAAAAATGAGAGAATACATACCATCTGGTCAGCAACAAACTTTTTTTTATTATTACTTTTTATTTCTAACTGCACAGATCCAGGTTGATGACTGTCATATAGGAACTTTTAAGAACTTCTAAGGTGAAATTTTGGAACAGAATGACCACATAATTTCAAGGTATTTTTTTTGAATATAAAGCAATATTGGACTTCAGAATGTACTTGGCCAACGTATATTAATTAAATATCCAATGTATAAGATTAATAAACACTAAATGAATTACTAATTTTGCAACTTTAACAAATATTGGCATATTATATTAAAAAAGTATTATTTCTTCACAAATCACTATTAATGACCTTTAGTTATGCATATTTATAAGTATACTTTACATGGTTTTACATGATTTGGTTGTTTTCAACTTTAACAATTATAAATATACATGATGTTGGAAGCATAAAAAGGAAATTAGGGTTTTCTTTTTGTATTCTGTCTTCTCCAACTAGGTTTAAGTGGGACTCATTGAAACTGATACGCTTCAAGCCACTCTCACTGGTGGCCACTAAAATGGAGTTGTGTGAAGGCAAAACATATATACTACATATTATTATCTTTAGAGTAACCAATTATGAACATGATACAGAAAGTCTTCTAATTGATTTTTCCCTCACTACCACACTTCTAGGACAGTTATAATACTTAATATGTAGTGGTATGTTATATGGTTTCACATAATCTATCAGGTCAAAAATTGTCCCCTACTCTAGAAATTGTATCATAATAACATGGGATATTATTAGCTAACAACAAGTTTACCTCTTTCTTCTTGTACCACAAAGAAGAAAATTAGCAAGAAAAGTTTAAAGGCTATGATTATATTAACCAGATTTAGCTTCATCAATGATGGCTCCTGAAAATTGACTAGAATGTCATTAGATCCTTGGGGAAGGGATATACTATATTATATTGTATATGTGTATATATATATATATATATATATATATACATATATATGTATATATATGTGTATATATATATATATATATATACATATATATGTATATATATATGTATATATACACACACACTATAGTATATATACTATATATATATGTATATATATATATATATATATATATATATATATACACACACACACACACTACATAGTACTATATATCCTTGGGGAGCTGAATATACTACATATAGATATAGAGCCCCAAAGAACTGTCTGCAGTGGGGTGTACATTTGGACATTATTGGATTTTAATGTCAGGTTAGAATATCAGTTTTATAAAATAGTCCATGGAAGAATATTTAATGCAAGAAGAGATGAATCTCAAGATTAGAACTTTGGTGAATTCCCAGTTGTAAAAGCAAACACAAGAAAGAGAACTGGAAGAAAAAATTGCTAGAAATTTAGAAGAAAACTAGAGTATGTGGTCAGAGAAATCCAAGGAGCAGATATCTTCCAGAAAGAAATAGGTTCTAAAGAATAGAGGCATTTGGCAAGTAAAACAGAATTGTATATACTGGATTTGACAATTAGAAAGTAACATTTGCTACAGTATGGACAATGGAGTAGTTATGCTGATAATTCTATAGGTAGAGGACTAGGAGGCTGAAGGAACTATTTCCTGATGGTCATAATTTTCTCCACGAACTGTAAAGAAAGAAGTCCTTTTGCTAAACATAAGGATAAAGCAGAAAAGGAAAGGAGAGTCATGGCAAAGGTTTGGATTAGCCACAAGAGTTGCAAGAAAAAGATTTGTCATGGATTTGTCAACCTTTAACCTCTGTATAAATTTGGATACTACTTTGTATTACATATAGGTTGCTTGTTTTCTCATCTCTTATTTCCATTGGTGCCACTGTTTCTTATATCTGTAATGCACTCTCACTTATGTCCAAAGATCGGATCTTATCTACAGATATGTAATTAATTTTCTTCAAAAAACCTTTCTGACTCCCTCCCAACAAGATTAGATATCACCTTCCTGGGAACTGTAATAACAATGACCTCCATGCCATTAACAAACTCTTTTTATACCCATGGGCAATTTCAAGTATCAAAATAGAAATATGATTGATTTCTTATCTTTGTATACTCTTGGAATTGGGAGCAACTACATCTTGTTTTAGAAATGGCCCCCTTCTGGGGCACCTGGGTGGCTCAGTCAGTTAAGCATCTGATCTTGGCTCAGGTCATGATCTCTCGGTCCGTGAGTTCAAGCCCCACATCAGGCTCTGTGCTGACCAGGCTCAGAGTCTGGAGTCTGCTTGGGATCCTGTGTCTTCTCTCTCTGCCCCTCTCCCATTCATGCTCTGTGTCTCTCACTCTCAAAAATAAACAAACATGAAAAAAAAAAAAAAGGAAGAAAACAGAAATGGTCCTCTCCCATTCTAGGATGCAAATGTTATTTTTTTTTCAAATTCTGTCTTTCCTCAGGAATCATCAACATGGCTAAAATGTAAGAGCAAAGATTATCAAAGGGTATATATTATCAAGCTCAAATAAGTAAAAGGAGGAAAGATGGGAAAGAATGCAATGGAGAAAGGGAGAGAAGTGTGAATACTGCTGAGCATGAGGCATTTCCAATTTCAGTTTTAAAACTCTCCTAGAGGTTCCACTGTTATTTTTGAAATTTAGAGAAAATAGAACTCAAACTTTAGAACACTCCCTGGAAGGGAATGTATACATACATAAAATATTATCATATAATTATATATCATTTTATATATAATTAATATATTAATATATAATGTGTAATATAGCAGTGCTCTGATTTACAAGAACTCCCTAAATTAGTTATGGAAAACGTAAGTAGAGGCTGCAAGAAGACAACTAAATGGCTTTCTCTTGAATGAATGAACGAGTAAGAGAAGTTGAGGGTTGGGTTTGGTATCTGAGGAAAAAAGGCAAAAATATTTATCACACATTTCAGGTTGTACAACGGCAGAAGGTTTTTCAGAAATGGTGATACTAATATGGTCTATTAAGGTGCCCCCTGCTCTACATGGCATTACCTTCTCTATACTTTCTACAAAATCTTAAGTAAAAGTTACCAACACACAATCTGCTGCAGTATTATAAGAACTGAGTAGTGACAGTGCTGTAAAGATAAATATGATCATCCAATGCATGCCTCAACTGGGGTGTGTGGCAGGGAGATTATCTGGAAAGAGGAATGAATCTCTGAGTCCCTGAAGACAAGAAATGACAGAGTGGCTGAGGCTGTGGTCTAACCTATAGAAACATTTGAGGCGGAGCTATCAAACATCAGCCTCAAGAACTTTTTTTCTAAATTCAAAGGACTCCTTGAAAGAAGAAGAAAGGTAGATTCTGGGACTTATAAGAGCCACGTAATGATAATAACAGGCCTTTAAGTGGCTATGTTAATTTTTTTTATTGATCCTGGAATATATTGCCACAAAATTAGTAGCTTACAATAACATCAATTTTTATCTTGCATTTTTTGCAGTCAGAAGTCTCAGTGGTTCTCACTGGTTAAAATTATATGCCAACAAACTGGGTAATCTGGAAGAAATGGACAAATTCCTAGAAACTAGCAAACTACCAAAACTGAAATAGGAAGAATAGAAAATTTGAACAGACCCCTAACTAGCAAAGACATTGAATCAGTAACCAAAAATCTCAGAACAAACAAGAGTTCTGGGCCAGATGGCTTTCCAGGGGAATTCTACCAGACATTTAAAGAAGAGTTAATACCTATTCTCAAACTGTTTCCAACATTAGAAATAGAAGGAAAATTTTAAAACTCATTCTATGAAGTTGTCCAAAACCAAGGACCCTGCTAAAAAGGAGAATTGCAGGCCAATATCCCTAATGAACATGGCTGCAAAATTCTCAACAAAATACTAGCATATTGAATCCAACAGTGTGTTGGAGCCCTGCATTGGGTTCTGTGATGACAGCTCACAGCCTGGAGCCTGCTTTGGATTCTGTGTCTGCCTCTTTCTCTGACCCTCCCCTGCTTGTGCTCTCTGTCTCTGTCTCTGTCTCTCTCTCTCTCTCTCTCTCTCCCTCAAATAAATAAAACATTAAAAAAAAAAAAGAAAAGAAAAAGTAGGTCTTTCAGCTAAACCAGATTAGAATTCCAGCTCTCCAATTTCCCAGTTAAGAGTATCCAACTAATAATTTAGCAACTATGAGATTAGTTGCTTGTGCTAAAACAGAAATAATGCTATCAAATTGTGCAATTGCTAAAATTAGATATTATAGTTAAGTCTTGTTCATAATAGGTTCTCCCCAATAATGGTATTAATATTATCCCATTTGCCACAGATTTATTTTTAATCAATCTCTAACATGCTATTCTATCATAGACATAATTATATTTCTAAGCCTTTTGACCATCTTTTGAATAAACATTAGCACATTTAGAATGAAGTTGTTTTCACCAATGTTTATTTCTGTCCTCTGTTATTAAAAACCAGAATTAATTCACTTTAATTAAATGCTAGTCCATCACTACCAGGAAGCTTGGCTTGTTGCCTAAATTTAAAGATAATCTTGTGGGGGCGCCTGGGTGGCTCAGTCGGTTAAGCGTCCGACTTCAGCTCAGGTCATGATCTCGTGGTCCGTGAGTTCGAGCCCCGTGTCGGGCTGATGGCTCAGAGCCTGGAGCCTGCTTCCGATTCTGTGTCTCCCTCTCTCTCTGCCCCTCCCCTGTTCATGCTCTGTCTCTCTCTGTCTCAAAAATAAATAAACGTTAAAAAAAATTTTAAAGATAACCTTGTGGAGCATTTGCTGCTCCGACATGCCTATGACCATGTTTTCCCAGTACGACATGTGCAACTGTCCTGAGAGAGTAAAACATTTTTGACCATCTTCTACCTCCCTTATCTCAAAACTTGGAGACTCTACTCTTTTTACAAACTTGTGGCACAGCCATCCATGGTCATAGTATTTGTCCTATATAATACGTTCAAATTTTCTTCTTTTTCAAAATCGAACTCACTGAAAAATAGTATGTATTTTCCACTCCACTTTTTCTTGAGACTCCTCCTTTTCTTGGAATTACTCTTCAAATGTTTCCTTTGGATGTTTTCCTTTCTGCGCTTTTTAATTTTTTTTTAATTTTTAATTTTATTTGAGAGAGAGAGAGCACGAGCGGGGAAGGGGCAGAGTGAGAGGGGACAGAGGATCCGACGCTGGCTGTGTGCTGACAGTCGAAAGTCTGATGGAGGCTCACTCACAAACCCAGCGGTGAGACAATGACCAGAGCCAAACTCAGATGCTTAACCAATGGAGCCACCCAGGTGCCCCTCCTTTCTGCATTTTTAAAGTGAGTGTTTCCCAGAGCTCTATCTCAGCTGCTCCATTTCTCCTGGCCACTGAATGGAAACATACATTTCAGGGAACCCTCCCAGGATTTGCAGAAGGACCTGGGCTGGAGTTGAAGTTTTGCCATTTACTACTTCATTTTTTAATTCTGTAGAGAAATTTGGGAAGTGGTCTTTATGCTCCTCTGAGAGATCATTTCTGAAACGGGATATTAGAGGGCCCCCAGCTGGCTTAGTCAGTAGACCATGCGACTCTTGATCTTGGGGGTTGTAAGTTCGAGCCCCACGCTGGGCATAGAGATTACTTAAAAATAAAATCTTTAAAAATTAATTAATTAATTAGTTAGTTAATTAAAAAAATAGGATTTCAGAATGTAATATGAGATTTTTTGGAAACAATGTATGTAAAGTCATTAGCACAGCAAGGCATCCAGAGGACAATGAATGCTAATTACCACCCTAACTCCAGTTCTCTATCCCCATAGAGCTATCCCTAGCTCTCCCCTTCCCTCCCTTCTGCAATGATATTTGTTCCTCTTAAATATCCCAAATGGTGGGGTATTTGGGTGAATGAAAATACAATGAACTCAGTCGAATGAGAAATATGAGAGTCATTCTAGATTTTTCCCTAAATTTATATCCAGCCATCACTGTGATAGTAAAGATTCTGTCTTTTTAAGGAGTTTTTTTGAAAGAGATACACTGAGCGGCACCTGGGTGGCTCAGTTGGCCAAACATCTGACTCTTGATTTTGGTTTTGGTCATGATAAATGGTTCGTGAGTTTGAGCCCCATGATGGCTCCAGTCTGGCAGTGCAGAGCCTGCTTGAGATTCTCTGTATCTCTCTCTCTCTGCCTCTACCCTGTTCACTCTCTCTCAAAATAAATAAATAGGTGTTCTTTTAAAAAGGAGTTATATACTGAGCCCATTGTCCTTGGGTTTTCTAAACCCACTGTCCGTGCACTAAACCCACTGTTCATGCAGTATCTTCATTCAGGTTTATATTGTATCTAACCTCAAAAATGACATACATTCCTGGTCTCCTAGAGACTCATTCACAAATGTACTGGGGTTGAGAGATTTTTCTAACCTGTAAATTTTTAAAACATTCAGTATCATAGTCTCATAGCAAAACTATAATATTTTTTTATTATAGGTAAATAATCTTATAAAATTTCTTACAAGTTTTTTTTATTATTGTTAAAGTATAGTTGAAATACAAAGTTATATTCATTTCAGGTGTACAATCTAATGATTTGAAAATGCTATACCTTAGTGCTCACCACAATAAATACAGTCACCATCTGTCACCATACAACGTTATTACAATATTATTGATTATATCCCATGATATGTTTTTCATCTCTGTGACTTTTTCATTTTATAACTGAATTTTTAAATATTCTTTCACCATTTTTACATGAAATATAATATAAAGTTATTTTAGAACATTTTATATTAGCATCTTGCAAAATGCATTTTTTAATCTAAAATGTAATAATGCATATGTTTTTTTTAATTCTACAATATAATACTGGAAGAATATTTAAGAAAATCTAAGTATTTTTCCGATTAATATTTGTTTCATACTATTTAATTTACTTTAAATTTTCTTAGCAAGTAAAAGCAAGCTTCTTATACTTAATACATAGACCAAATTAAAACTGAGATCATGCTTCAGATATAGCTTAGAAAATGGATTATAAAAACTGCTTTTTAAAACTAAAGTTGAAAATTGCTGTTGTCACTTAAAAATCAGTATCTTTAGTAAAATATCAAAATGAGAAACGAAAAGGCTATTTCTTGAAAGCATGTTTCCTACAAACAGCATCTGAAAATAGTTACTATGGAATGTCAATTATTCCAATAAATGAAAGTTAGATGTTTTATAATGTCATTTTACTCCTCTTACAAACTGTTTTAAACATCAAAAAAACAACTTACTACATATGATTTTTCCATAAAGAGAATGCAAATTTTGAGCCTAGTGACACATATTGAGGTGAATTTGAGAACTTATTTTAATTTGTCATTTTTAAATATATGGAATTAGGATTTGTGCCAGACAAATCCAATATACTCAGGACAATGGTCACATTAGAGATAAAGTTTAAGACAAGAAGGGAGAGTGGAAGTTATGGGAAAACAAAACAAAACAAGCGACTGCATAAGAGAAGAGTTGAATCTGGATGCATTGGTTTATGAACTGAGTGCTTTTTACCTATCACTCCCTAAAATTGGTAAAAGAAGGCAAGTTCTCCATGATCCAGCAAATGAACTGCGTTTATATTAATGATTTTTTTTTCTCCAGATGTGAAAGACAAACTCATTTTAAACTTGTTGGCCATATTCCCCAGATGAACAAAAATGCTAAATATCAGGCATTGTCCATAATCTTCACAAAAATAACAACACACACACACACACACACACACACACACACAATTCAAGTGCCTTGTTAGAAGATAATCCTCCTGGTACTTTCCAACGAAATGCTCAGTTTGGAGGTTGGAAAAAAAAATTAATGCTCTACTCCATCTCATTCATGATTCATCTCTGTCTCCAGATAATTTAAGTTTTCATTCAAGGTTCTTTAAAATTAATTTACATGTTTCACTTTAATTTTCTTTAATTCTTTATAAGCACATTTGGGTAAAATATTTCATTTAACAGAGTAATCTTGTTTGATTTACTCTGTAAGTTAAATAATTGTCTTCGGCAAAGGGCATTGAAAAGACATGTAAATGCCCTTTTAATTAACATGCCTTTAAAATGTCAGGTAAACAAGGGGAAGTGACTGCCACTTGACCCTCCAGCTGGACTCAGGCAATCTGAGGCTCCTCACCCTCCCAGTCCTTCAAGCATAGGTTTTCTACCCACTGTTCCATAACAGGAGCCCTTTCAAGGACACACCCTTGAGAGAGTAAGGTGTTGAGATCATCTGGACGGCATATGTAACTGAAGCTGGTTAAGGCCTCTCTATGAACTTTTTTTTTTAATTTTTTTTCAACGTTTTTTATTTATTTTTGGGACAGAGAGAGACAGAGCATGAACGGGGGAGGGGCAGAGAGAGAGGGAGACACAGAATCGGAAACAGGCTCCAGGCTCCAGGCTCCTAGCCATCAGCCCAGAGCCTGACGCGGGGCTCGAACCCACGGACCGCGAGATCGTGACCTGGCTGAAGTTGGACGCTTAACCGACTGCGCCACCCAGGTGCCCCTCTCTATGAACTTTAAAGATTCTGACATCAGGTGTGGAGATCGATCCATCTTGTGACCACCCAAGAGAAGCTTGGTCCATAAGGTTCCTTGCTTATGAAAACTTCCACCTACCAATCTGGACCGGCCTGCTTCTTTCTTCCATCTCTTCTTTTCCTGTGTGGACAGGGACTAATTTGAGAATTACTGGTTCAAGTATTTTAACCCCAACCTTTATTGAAGACAGCAGACTTTTTACATTTGAAAATTCAAAACTCCTCAAGCTAAAGTGAGAGGGTCAATTTTTCCTAGAACATCATTTCCCCCAATTATTTCTATATTTTAGAAACAGATGGATTCTGAGCTTTGTCACAGAACATACCTTTGTATGTCCATAGAAATTTAAGATGATATATATATATATCACTGTTGGACACATATAATTTCAACTCTATATCTTCCTTATGATATATACATTTTAACTGAAAACTGATTGATACTTCTAATCATCCTCCAAAATTGAGTCTACCCTTCTTATTGGTAGTGAAAGATCTATTAAGTATTTGCCGGGTTCATGGTTACCTAGTTGCCAATGAACATTCTCAGTGACCATTTGGTTTGGTCCAAGTAACATAAAATATAAATCAAAGTAGATCCAGGACTATAGTTACTTATATTCCATCTCTTTAGAGAGCCAGCATGCATACAATTGATATTATATGGTTGAATTCAGGGTTACCAGATGAACAGTAACTTTTGTCATTTTCCCATAAAATTTCAGTATATTTTGTTGCTTTTCTCCAATATCCTGATGGTGAGGGCTATTTGGGTTAGGCACATCTATAATTTGTAATTTTAGTTTTGAGAAGTGGCAGCAAGCTATTTGATACACCAGACTTAAATTGGAAAAAGAAAGACCAACTAGAAAATTCTAAATATTTATGTAAGATTAATTATTTTCCTAAATATTCAGGCCTCTATAGAGATGTGGGCAACTCAACGCAGGCAACTCAACCAAGCATGGATCTTACAAGATAATTTTTGCTCTGTAGCATTTTCTATAGTCCCCTAGAAGTATGTTTATTGCTAAGTCAAAAATTTCTAAATTGAATTTAAAGATACTGGACAGTAATTCTTCCTCCAACCGTAGTGCATTGGCATACACTATGGATTGTGTCTGAGTTTTGGGCTGTTCAAAAGGCTTTTGGTATTGTCAGAGCATCAATAAATATTTATTTAATATGAAGTTTAACAAAGCCTACATGAGAATCTACGTAGGAAACAAAGGTTTCAACTTTGTCTTAATCACAACCAAGTCAGCCTATAATGCTTTGTTCACAGAAATTTGTGTCTATCAATCATTCCAATTATTAAAAGGCCAATGGCCTGAACAATTGGACAATCTCTTACCATAATCTAAGAATATATATCAATAAATGTTATTGAGGAATACTTTTGAATGTATATACATGTTATGAAAACTATTTTTAATTCTATCGTCTCCTATAATGCCCCAATTCATCATCTCCTAAGATCTGAGAAGCAATGCTAGTAAAGCAGTCCATAAGCTTGACAACATTTTTAAGGAATGACTGCAAAGTTTTTAGACTATCCAGAAATAGTAACTCATCACCCCTTCTAGCTATATTGGGAGACTAGCTGACGTAAGAAGTGCTGTCAAAGTGTTGGATCCTGTATGTGCCATACCTATTAAAATTAAAGTTTTCATTTTCTGGTCACCTCCATTCTCTTCAGTATAGCCTCTCTGGCCACTGCAATATCTCCCTTAAGTATAACCTTGATGGTGCGACCATTCCTGACCACCCTATATATTTTAAAAAGTATCTCTATTCTATTACTCTCTAATTCATTACTGTGCTTAATTTTTCCCTCTAGTATTTATTAACATCTGTTAACGATGTATTTATACTTTTAAAAAATGTATTGTTTGTCTTTGCTTCGAATATAATCGCCTCGAGGATATTGCAATTGTGATTATGACATTGGTTTCTAGAACAGTATTCAGTGTCTAGTATCCATTGAATAAGTGGATACATGAGGCCAGAAGATGGAACACATGCTTGTGGACTTTGACACCACGTTGTTCAAGACTTATGTTTCTGGACACCTAAGTGGCTTAGTCAGTGAAGTGTCTGACTCTTGATTTCAGCTTGGGTTATGTCTCACAGTTCATGAGTTCGAGCCGCACACTGGGTTCTCTGCTTTCAGCATGGAGCCTCCTTTAGATTCTGTGTCTTCCTCTCTGTGTGTGCCTCCCTCATTGGCTCTCTACTTCAAAAATAAATAAACCTTGGGGCTCCTGGGTGGCTCAGTCGGTTAAGCGTTCGACTTCGGCTCAGGTCATGATCTTGCAGTCTGTGAGTTCGAGCCCCGCATCGGGCTCTGTGCTGACAGCTCAGAGCCTGGAGCCTGCTTCCAATTCTGTGTCTCCCTCTCTCTCTCTGCTCCTCCCCCGTTCATGCCCTCTCTGTCTCAAAAATAAATAAACGTTATAGAAAAATTTTTTTAAATAAACCTTAAAAAATATGTTTCTTTTTACACATTTTATTCGTATGATGAAAGAAACAATCACATTACATGTGAGATATGCCCTGTTCAGAAATAAAATAAACAAATTGTTTTTTAAGCATTATTAAAATGCTTAGGGGACAAAAAAATAAAAGATTTTGTCAGATCTGGAGTGCATTTGGCCTGGGTCACTGGGGCTATATTGTTTGGGAGGGCCTACAACTTATTTTCTACTTAATATCTCATCCTTTTCTCCAACAAAATAAAGAAAGAAAGACAGGGTCTCAAACACACTTATTTAACAATTACTATCAGTTAATATGGCCTCAATAAAATGAGTAACTTTAGCATTTGAATTAGGTTTAGACCACCTGTTTAAAGCCCACCTTACTCAATTATGATATCGTGCCAGATTATTTAAATACCCAGGTGGCTGAATGAACAGTAAATCAAACTGCTGGCCCTGCAAGAAAAAAGAAAATTGCTCTTGATATCCAGCATTAACAGAGATGCATAAGATCACATAAGCCAAATCAATGACTGCATACCAATCAGATGTAATTAAGAATCATCTTTCCATGTAAAAGTGTGGTGACAGTTCTTATCTAATTACTACCATCTTTTTAAAATTTTTTTAAATTTTTTTTAACATTTATTTATTTTCAAGAGACAGAGAGAGACAGAGTGCAAGTGGGAGAGGGGCAGAGAGAGAGGGACACACAGAATCCGAAGCAGGCTCCAGGCTCTGAGCCGTCAGCACAAAGCCCGACGTGGGTCTCGAACCCACTAACCATGAGATCATGGCCTGAGCTGAAGTCAGACACTTAACCCACTGAGCCACCCAGGTGCCCCCTTTTAAAAATCTTTAAATCAGGGGCTCCTGGGTGGTTCAGTCAGTTAAGCATCCGACTCTTGTTTTCAGCTCAGGTCATGATCTCACAGTGTGCTGGATGGGAACCCAGATCGGGTTTAGCTCTGACAACACAGAGCCTGCCTGGTATTCTCTCTCTCTTTGTCTATGTACCTCTCTCTCTCTCTCTTAAAATAAATAAATAAACATTTAAAAAATGTTTTAAAAAACCTTTAACTCTAATTAATGCATAATGGCCACAACTCATCTGATGTTTGTAACAGCCAAATTGAGGTCAACATTGGAATGACGTTGCCATTGGGCATAACCTACCCTTATGATTTCTATATTAGAATTAAAATGCCACTTATCTGCTCTAAAATATGGCACTAATGATTTAATATTTATGATTTTATTGTGGCAGGAATACTTTGAGGACTGACATTTTGCATGTGCAAAGAAGTCCCTGCACTGCTTCTCTGCATCCTTTCAGGTAAGAACCCTTTTTCTCCCCTAGGATCACAACAAACCAATCCCATTAACAGCCGAAAGAATGTGAAATCCTCTACAGAAAATCACTTGGTTCTCTATGTCCAATATGGACCCTTAGCAAAGTTCAGATGTCTCAGACTCTATCTCTTCAATATCCCTCATCATTAATAGTAATCTGGTTCCCTAAACTCCCCGATATTTTTTGAAGGTCAATACTCATCAGAAACATTTGGATTTGGGGCATCTGGTACCTCAGTTGAGCATTGGGCTTCGGCTCAGGTCATGATCTTACAGTTCATGGGTTCGAGCCCCACGTCATGTCTGTGCTGACAGCTCAGAGCCTGGAACCTACTTCAGATTCTGTCTCTCTCTCTCTCTCTCTCTCTCTCTCTCTCTCCTGTCCTTTCCCTGCTTGGGCTCTGTGTGTGTCACTCTCTCAAAGATAAATAAACATTAAAAATATTTTTAGAAAAGAAAGAAACATTTGGATTTAGGCATAGAATTCATGATCTCTACTAAGAGAATTTAAGTCATGGATCTGCAGGAATAAAGGAATAAATCCAATGAGGAGCACTGAAACAATTCCATTGTAGGTATTGTCTAAAGGTAGCAATTGACCTTTGTTACTAATTCCCTGGGGGGAGGGGGGCAGTAGTGAAGTACCACATACAACATGGCTTAAAACAAGAGATATTTATTGGTTCACGATTCTAGATACTAGAAGTCTAAAATCATGGTGCCTGCAGTGCCGTGCTCCCTTAGAACCTGTACAAAAATTCTTCCTTGCCTCTTCTGGCTCCTGGCGGTCTGCCAGGAATCTCTGCTGTTACTTGCTTTTCAGATATACTTCTCCAATTCTCAGACTTCATTCACATGGCACTTTCCTGTGTTTCAGCATTATCTGATCATATTCTCATAAAGACACCTGTTTTACGGAATTAAGAGTCCATCCAACTGGTAGAATGATCTCCTCTTAATTTTATTAATTATGTTTGCAACGACCTTATTTCCAAATAAGGTCATATGCTAAGTATTCTAAGGTATTGGGAAATTCAAAATATCTTTTTTTGATGAACACAATTCAATTCATAGCAACTTGTTTCTTTTGTTTTCCTCTATTTGGCCTCTTGTGTTTGGAAGGGCTTCTTGCCAATGTTGCCACGGCCGCCATTGTGAGAAACTCGACTCCCGCAGCAGCTTCAAACAGAAGTGATCACGTCAACTAACCAAGACCTTGGACTCTTGGAGTTCCAACATTAATGAGCCCTGAGAAGACATTTGTCTCCACCTACAGTAGGTAATTGTTGTTTTGGTTGAGCGAACTCTTCATTACTCATTCTATGAACTTCAGCTTTTGCCCATCTTGAGGTAAAAGTTGCCAGCGAGGTATAATGTGTTTTAAAAAAATAATAATTAAAAAATCAAGTTTACTTAAACTTCAGTGAGAAATAATTCATTTTGTCAAGTGTTTAATCTGATCAAAGTATAGCGCCTGGGTGGCTCAATCAGTTAAGCCTCGGCTCAGGTTATGATCGCAGTTGCTGGGTCTGAGCCCTGTGCAGTGCTCTGTGCTGACAACTCAGAGACTGAAGCCTGCATCAGATTCTGTGTCTCCCTCTCTCTCTGCCCCTCCCCTGTTCACAGTCTGTCTCTCAAAAATAAATAAACATTAAAAAAGTTTTTTTTTTAAATCTGATCGAAATGATTAATTTAAACATGAAGATTCTCTTCACTGGTTTCCTGAACTTTCATCTTAAACATTTTCCACAGGTAGGGCATCATTACTTACACACTCACAAGTTAGGGCATTGTAATCTACCTATTTTTCTATGTGCTTTATCATCCACGTATATCTAATCTATTAGGAAGTTGTATTGCAGGATCAGGTCATTTGCACCGACGTCTTCCACAGTATCTAATTTATCTCTGTGCAGCTTATCTGTGTATCTTGTTTAATTTTATAATCACCAGGTTACCATGACACCTGCCATGCCTACAAGAAAGAGACACCATGTTTCCACTAATTACTGGTATTACCAGGGGAACCAGGTGAGTAATAAGAATTATTGTAGGATTCTGAACGTTTATATAGGACTTTTAAACAAAGTCTGCCTGAGACAAAAGTTATTTGAAGAAGAGAGATAAATAAGGGTCAGAGCTGTGAGGAGCCTGGCTGATGTATCCCGGCCTACTCAGGCCTCTAACAATACACTATCGAAGTGCGACCGTGGTTCCCAAACTGCTGATTTAGTTCTTTGTTTCTCCTTCCCAAACCAATCCAAAAACCGCAATTTATTATTACTCACAATTCTGTGAGTTTTCCCAGGCTCAGCTATGCTGTTATTCTGGTAGTCTCAGGGTCTCCACAAAGCTGCATTCAGCTCTTTTATTTTCCGGAACACTTTCCACATGGTCTTTATTTATTCAGCAGCCTAGCATGACTGCCATACGGCATGCCTACTGGGTCCCACGATAAAGCATCCCTGCTGTCACATATTATCCATCAGTTCTGGTCCGAACTTGGGGAATATGAATAGATTTATCCCGTATGTGAGCAGTAGTATGTGCACATAGATTAGAAGGAATTGTTAGCAGCTGTATATGGACATGACTTATCTCTGTATCAACTGCCCACCATTCAATATTGCCACGAATTCTAAGTTCTTACTTTCAATAAATCATGATATTCTATTGTAGCAATAAAGGTCCAATGAGGAGAGTGAAACCACAGGATAATTTGCATAGGAAGAGATTTATGTAAAAAGTTTAGGGGCGCCTGGGGGGCTCAGTCAGTGGAGTGTCCAACTTCAGCTCAGGTCATGATCTCGGGGCTCACAAGTTCGAGCCCCCCATCGGGCTCTGTGCTGATAGTGCAGAGCCTGGAGCCTGGTTCAGATTCTGTGTCTCCCTCTTTCTTTGCACCCCCCACCACCTCACTCGTGTTCTGTCTCTCTCTCTCTCTCTCTCTCTCTCTCTCTCAAAAATAAATAAACATTATTTTTTTTAAGTTTAATGATCACAGGGGATTGGAATAATGAGGGGACTGGTTAATAAGAAGAGAACGCTATATTAAATAGAAGATTCGTACATTCAAGGAACATCATATACCCATAGATTTGAGTCATGGTACTCAAGTAAAAGACATCCTCCATCCAGGGAAGCAAATACGAGGATGGTTTCCAAGAAAAGAAGTGTTGTATTTTTAATCACTTCCACTTGGGCAGAAATTACAGATAGTGATGGTATATAATTACAACATGTTTTTCTTATTCAAGTCACTGAGAAGCATTTTTTTCCAAATATGAACTACAAATATGAAAATAGTCAATGAGATTGATAAGTTCTGGGGATCTAATATTCAGCATGGTCATTACAGTTAATCATACTGCATTATATACCTGAAAGTTGCTGAAAGAATAGATCTTAAACGTTATAACCACATACACACACACACACACACACACACACACACACGTAAAATTACTTAAAATAACATTTGAAAACAAGAGTAATTATTCAAAAATAATGCTAGTATAAAACATATTTTTGAATTATAAATCTGCCAATGTTTTTAACCTGTGACAATTATCCCTGATATCATAACATCCAGGATAGCAAACCCATCACAATTAAGTATAATTGCCAAAATTTCAGATGGTATAAAGCAAATAAGTGAATCAAATAATAGTTGTAAAAGTTTCAATATCCTGATGAAAATACTTCTATTCAAAATATAAATGAAATAGGACAATTAAATAGTAATAGTTTAAATACAATGTACTAATAATAGATGGAACCATTAAACTGATGCAATGGAGTTTTCTCCAAAAAGTATATTTTCTATGAAGAATCATCAAATCTATACAAAATAATAGAAATATTTGATTTCATAAAGCAAGAGTAAAAATCATCACAACAAAAACATCAAAACTAAAATATCCATGCATAGCCATGCTGAAAGGATGGGGTCAAGCTAGCAGAGTGGACGTACCCTATATCCACTAGAAAGATACTGTTCAGGGAAGATTTAGACTCTCACCAGCTAAAGAGAAACCAGGATGTTAAATTTGGCTATGCTTGCAAAGAAACATTCAGGAAAATAAAGAAGCAATTATCAGTGAGCTAAGTTTCAGGCTTCCTTTGCTCACTGTTTTTGTATTCATATAATGAATGAACAGCATTGTCAAGAGCACTCTAAAGTGTCTTAGGATAGGACTGGCATCCAGCCAAGAAATTCTGCAAATGCAATTCCAAGGGGAATAAAAAAGAAATATAGAAACATAGAGTGGGAGTTGTATTTTGTATTGCCTTTGTCTCTTCTGTACAGTCTCAGAATACTTTTACAAATCAGCGTCTGCAGCAATGGGACTTAAAGTCTGGATTTTCTCTTGAAAAGAACATAAGCCACTGAGGCTACAGTTAGAGAACGACCTCCAGTGGCTGGTATAAGATGCACAGAAGAGCCAATATATTACATTTGTCCCAGATCTGACAACCTCCATAGAATCACACTGAACAGAACTAACTAGTAAAATGCTTATTTCAAAGATGCGTTTTATTCCCCAAATAAGGTAGCCTAATTACAGCAATGCATATTAATATATATTCACACCATAGATGACCACTTATGGACGTTTTCTGGTGGACTGGTTTACTAAGCACACTCTGAGAATAGTTACATGCAAACTTATAACTGAATACACAGAGAAAAACTGTGTTGGTGATGAAGCAAAAGATAGAGGAAACTCCAAGACATGCAGAGTTTAGGAATCTGTAGACAAAGAAAGGGTCAGGTAAAGAAAAGGAGCAGGTGAGTACATTCTTTGGGCCAAAGCTGACTGATCTATAGAGGGATAGAGAAGTGTCATTCTAAACATAATGCATTTTATAATTTTGAGGAGCTGAATTAATAGAAAAAGGATCGTTGCATGAAAATTAGCAATTGTGTTTGGTACCTAGCAATGTTAAGGCACAGTGCAGTACTTAGGATAAGCTGAAACTTCCTAGTACTTAACGTAAATGGCACCTGATTACACACATGTATAGTGTATATTTGTTTTAAAAGTGACGATGTCCAGCTGCCTAATGCTAGGGTCATCGCTAAGTATCATGGTTCTTAAGAAAGAATGGATAATTATACTAACTGTATCATTTGTTTATTGTGAGGCTGAAATAGTAAATAAATATTTGGTGTTATTGGACGATATATGCTTACTACATTGTAATAATAACTGACTATTAATACTTCTGTTGTTTTTTGGCTATTATTATTATGTAATGACAGAAAGCAACTTAAAATATATTTTTGGAACAAAGATATAAATAAGCAGTGCATGCAAATAAAATTCAACATTCTTGGCAGATATTATCCTAAATTCTTAAGCTTAATTTACTTAAAAAGTCATCATCAACACATTAGCCTATTTTTTTCTGATTTTATCTATGAATTTCTACATGTAAACTTACTCATATAACAAAATACATAAATATTAGTGGATGGAAAATTGATTCACTTTTAAGATATAACATATTTATGCTTATAGCTATTTTCAATCATATGGAATTTTCATAGCGGTATTCTAATGTAAAATATAATTTTAATTAAACCTTAGCAAATCTTTAAAAATTTCTGCATTTGTTTGAGTTTCTGACATTCAGATGAAGTTATTAGTAAAAAAAAAATAATGCTTCTTCACTTTAAAGAACTCACGAAAAATACTATTAAGATTTATATTCTTTATAAAAAGTAACCACAAAAATTCAACATAAATTAAATTGAAAAAATAAAATAAGAGTATCTCCAACCTACTGATATTTAATTTCAACCCAGGAAAGTGGTTTTTGAAATAGTCCTTATTTCCATACTATTTTATAGGGACAAGATTTATGTTTTGTTGTTACTATGACATCTGTATTTCAATCTCTTCTTACTGTTTAAAGATAATTGGTAAACATCATAACTGAAAAAATGGTTTTTTGTAGATAACAATGTCAATCTTAAAGATAAATTGATGGATTTAGTTGAACAGAAGATGCATAAAGCATGAGATTCCAATTGTAATTTACTTATCTCAATATTCGAAAATACCATTATGAACCTTCTATTCTAGCTAAGCAGAGAAACATTTTCGTTCATACCCATCTGCTCTGATTTTGCACCAAAGTAAAAGGAAAATCAGCCTATATATATTCATCTGCTGCTGGACATGAAACTGACTTTATGAACAATATGTTGTCCACAAATTGGGTACAGATTGTCATTAATGGAAATAAGTGGATGTGGGTGAGAAGGACCATGTGGAGATTTTCTTTAGCACACTTTCCAGCGGATATACACCTGCAAAAACTCCCTATGCAAATTTATGCTGGCATATAATGAATCATTTGAAATGCCACTGTGCTACTACTTCTTACATGGCTATAAGAAGGACATAGGTTCATAAGCACAATTTGCCACCAAAATTTTCCTTATGAGAAATAAAAATATTAACTTTGCTTAATTTAGATGTATTTTTGGACTCCAATAAAACGTATCACTGTTATAAATAATTTCGTGAAGTATTCCTAATCATTACTGATTTCTTTATTATAGCCTGGAATATTCATGTCCAAAGTCACATAAGGAAAACAGAAATTCTTTGAGGGTATTTCAGTCTACTTATTAGGAAATCTTACCCCTGAAAATATAGCCAAATAATCTTTAAAATTCAAGGAAGTAATTCAAGTCTTGAACGTGTAAACTGTCTTGATTCACTAAGAAGGGCCAACCTCCATGTTAGTCCCATGTTTCAATGGGCTCAAAAATAATCAAGAATAGGAAGTAATTTTCGTTCTCTTTTGTGCATATTCTATTAAGCAAGTTTATCAATGCTTCAGTGCCTTACACAGAAACCTTAGCAAAACTGTCTTGTTAATTTTGTTAATCAAACTTTGCTGTTATCTCCCTGAGAGAGTCACTCATGGGCCCATTGGTCACAAATGGTAGGATAATTTGAATTATAAACGATGTTGAACTAAAAACGGTTCATTACCAGCTCTCTCGCTAATCCATTTTGTTTAGAGTTAAGCTAATTTTGCTCAAGACTTAATCTTTAGGAAAAGTTATTAACCAGGTCATACCTTACTTCTTAATAAGCAAAATTCTTTGATGGATCTGTTCCATAAATTATTCACATATGTAAGTTTTGTTTTGTTTTGTTTTTAAGCAAACTAAACATAATATGAAATTGCTGCTAACACTATGCCAATGTCCTGCATTGTTTTTATCTCATTAATTTTAAAGGCTTTTCAAATTTCTTCCCTCAATCTCATTGATTTGCTTACTTTTCTGATTGGGTGGTTGTCTTTGTAATACACGCTTTGTTCCAGAACTTCTGACAAGGATACATCGTCATTTTCCTATTTGGATTCTTCAGTCATACTGTCCATATTTTTTTCTCCAGTAATTTTCATTAATATCAATGGCTCCTTTTTTAAAAATCACCTTTTAGTATACTTTACATATGACTTTAATAAAGTTTATCTTTTTCTTTTATGTTTGTAATATCTGTATAAGAAATCTTTGCATATTCCAAAGTCTCAAGGAATTTCTCTTTTTTTGTTTTTTTTTTCCACCCAGAGTTTTATAATTGTAACATCTAGATTTTAGTCTATGAGTCCTTTTCAGTAATTCTGTGTTCATCATGAATTTCAAGGCTAATTTTTTTTTTCAAAAACAGTTGTCCCAACATCATTTTTGGCAAAGACATTCCTTTCCCCCATTGGCCTGCCTGGCATCTTTACTAAAATTCAAATTATTGGGGTGACTAGTTGGCTCAGTCAGTGGAGCATGGGACTCTTGATCTCCAGGTTGTGGGTTTTGAGCCCCACATTGGGCCTAGAGCTTACTTAAAAAAATCAGTTGATCAAATATCTGTGGACTTATTCCTGGTCTCCCTATACGGTTCCATTTATTTCTATGTCTGTCCTAACAGATATACCACCCTATCTTTTTATTGTAACTTTACTGTAAGACTTGCAATAAATAGTAAAAGTCATCTAATCCTTTTCTCCCTGCTCGTTGTTTTGGTTCTTAGTCTTTGAATTCCCATATAAATTTTAATGTTTTATTTATTTTTGAGAGAAAGAGACAGAGTGCAAGCAAGGGAGAGACAGAGAGAGGGAGTCACAAAATCCGAAGCAGGCTCCATGCTCCGAACTGTCAACACAGAGACCAATGGGGGGGCTCCAACTCAGGAACCACAAGATCATGACCAGAGCTAAAGTCAGATGCTTAACCTACTGAGCCACCCAGGCACCCCTAAATTTTAGAATCATCTTGGTAATCTGCATGAAAAATTTAGGGGATTCCAGTCCCAGATTCATAAATCTACAGATTAACAATATTAAATCTTAAATTCAGTGAAAATTGTATAGGACCATTTTTTTTTTACATTTTCTTGTATTTCTCTCAGGACTCTGTGGGAGTGTTCAGTTTCGAGGTATTATACATGTTATATTAATTGTATCTCTATGTATTTTATGTATTGAATATTGTTCTAAATTATACTTTATTCCATATTCTAGTTATTTCTACTAAATAGAAATATAATACAATTAGTTTTGCATGTTGATCATGTTTCCTATAAGCCTATGAAATTGTCTAATTATTAATATTTTTATAGATTCTTTGGATTTTCTCCATAATGAGTCTTATCAAGTGAAAATTGTGTTTTACTGCCTCACTTTTAATCGACATGCTTTTCAATTTTTCATGTTCTAATACACATTTTAGGACTTCTAGTATTGTGGTGAATTATATTTATTGATGTTCTAATATTGAACCAATATTGTATACCAGTGAAACACCACTTGGTTAAAATAAATTAATTCTTTATATACTTTAGTTGCTGTTGGCTAATATTTTGCTAAAGATTTTTGTATCTATGTATTTTCATCTATTCAAGCATCAATGTTTATATCTTTCCATTGTGGAAATAGATACATGTTTACTATATAAAGGATATATTTTTAGTACTTTTTCTGATTTAGGTATCATGGTAATTTTTGCCTCATTAAATGAAATTGCCTCATTTTCATTAAATGAAATAAGAAAATATTTACCATGTTTTCTCAAATAGGATTTATATTATTCATTCCTTAATATTTAATTGAATTTACCAGTATATTTATGTAGGCTTGGACTTTTATTTATAGAAAAGTTTTTAAGTAACAATTATGTCTTTTTTCAAGAAGTAGGACTATTAAGATTTTCTATTTCTTCTTAGATCAGTTTTAATCATTTGTGTCTTTTAAGACATTGCCAATTTCATCTAAATGTTTTCGTTTTGGTAGCATAAAGTTGTTCAATATATTACCTTAATACCTACTATTTCTTAGATATTTAGTAGACTATATTTTCATTACTTTTTCTTACAAGCCAGTTATTTTTTAATCAAATTTAGTAATTTGTTTAAAATAATAGCTTTGGGGGGCGGACACCTGGTGGCTCAGTTGGTTAAGCATCTGACTTTGACTCAAGTCATGATCTCACAGCTCATGAATTCAAGCCCTGCATCAGGCTCTGTCTGTGCTGACAGCTCAGAACCTGAAGCCTGCTTCAGCTGTGTCTCCCTCTCTCTCTGCCCCTCCCCCGCTCATGTTCTGTCTCTCTCTCTCTCAAAAATAAATAAAAACATTACAAAATAAATAAATAAATAAATAAATAAAAAAAATAACAGTTCTTAGTTTTATTGATTTCCCTTACATTCATTAATTTTCTCTTTCAAAGATACCTGCTCTAATCATGTTTTCTTCATTTTATTTACTATGTAAACTCTTCTTTTCCTGTTTTTTTTTATCATAGACACTGAAATCCTTTATATTATTATCAACTATAGTTTTGGATTTTCATATAACCACTCTTTTGCCTTCATCACATACTTTAAAAGGTTTTATTCAGTTAAAATCTTTTCTAATTTTTCTTTTGATTATATTAAATACTGGGCTGAATGTCCTAGCCAGTAAATAAATGAAAGAATTAGGATGAGGGAGGAAAGAAAGGAAAAAAAAGGAAGACACACAGACTGAATAGTGGGAAATAAAACTGTGGCTACTCACAGATGCATAACTGCATATGTAGAAAATCTAAAATAATCTAAGTATAAACTATCAGTATTAAGTGACTATAGTAAATTGCTGACTAGAAGACCAAATATAAAACTGAATTTTAGAATATTTCTAGATTTGCCTCCATTATATAAAAAGTTTGGAAATCATCACTCTCATCATAATAAGAAAAATTTGAATAAACTGAAAATTATCAACTTTTCTTAACCCATCTGAAAACTAAGAGTTCACAGTATACCAAATTATCTGAAATCTGAATGAAGGTGCATCCACAGATACAGCATCTGAGATCTGCTTTATTGGCTCTACATAAATAAAGAAGAAGAAATTCACCAAAAATAAATGAAGGTAAAATAAAATAGTTTATTTTTATTCTTAACTGATTTAAGTGATAACAGTTTAAATAATATTGTTAACAATATATTGGATAACTATAGCAGAAAAATAAATAAAATGAATAACAACAAGATCACATGATGCAAGAGGAAGAAATTGGTTACACTCATTATAAGATATTTGTATTGAAAGGCAAATGATATTTTTAAAAATTTTTTTGTTTGTTTTTGAGAGGAAGAGAGATAGAGCATGAGTGGGAGAGGGGCAGAGAGAGACGGAGACAGAATCCAAAGCAGGCTGTAGACTCCAAGCTTTCGGCACAGAGCTTAACGCAGGGCTCGAACTCACAGACCACAAGATCATGACCTGAGCCAAAGTCGGAGGCTCAACTGACTGAGTCACCCCAGCAAATGATATTTTTAAAAGTGTGTATATAAAATGTAATTTTTAAAAGTATGTTGTAAAAACAAGGGCAAGCAGTAATTTTGTTTACCAAAGAAATATAGCTAATATATTAATAAGAGATAAAATGGAATCAACAATAACTTCAATTAAAACCAAGAAGGCAGCAAAAGAGGACCAAACAAGAATCAAAGGACAAGTGCATTGAACAGAAAACAGGTACCACCATGGTAGATTTTAACCCAACTATATTGATAATCACTTTAAATAGAATTATATAAATAAATTAATTAAAAGACAAATGTAATTGTTTCTGTTTATTATAATTTGTTATGGCATATTTAATGGCCTAGAATGTGGTCTATCTTGGTAAATAATCTGTGAGAATTTATCAAATTATTGAAAACTTAGTAATTACCTACTATTCAAATGGTTAAGATTAAAAAGACTATCAATACTAGTGTTCAGCAAGGATTTTAAGGAAAGACAGCTATTACATACTTGTGATTAGACTGCAAATTGGTATAACTACATTGGATAAACATTTGGGCATTTTCTACATGATTTGCACATAAACATTCTCTATGACTCAACAATTTCACTAATTGGTATATAATCAAAAGCATGATATTGAACCAAAATAATTTGCATTAAAATGTTTATAACCACATTAACCATAGTGTGTAAATAATATAAATAATCAATTAATATTTCGTGGAATACTTTATATGATGATTTATTATACAATTGTAAAACTAGATGAACTAAAACTCTACACTTGAACATTAAAAAAAGTTCCTGTCATATGTAATGAATATTTCTAACATAATTTTGAGCAAATTATGCAAGGCATAAAAGAATTAATGCTGCATATATAACATTAACTCATGGCTTTAGAAGTCATGACAGTCATTTTCTTTGGGGAGAAGAGAGATTAGAGATCAGGAGGAGCATGAGAGGGCCTTGTTGGTGATATTCTATTTCTTACCCTAGGTGGTAGTCATCAGGGTGTCTCCATTTTGTGTCCTACATTTGAGATTTGTGAATTTGTGCTACATTTAAATTTTCAGGAAGTTTCTCCTATACTTGCCTATATATACTAAGTGATTAATTTTACAATTATTCTAAGTAACTTTGAGTAGTAGTACAATTAGTATTTTACTGAGCATGGTTGATGTGAATTCTCATTCTAACATTTTCACTAATGGTGTATTTTTCCACAAGGAATGCAGCCTCTCTGTATTTTATTTTTGTTGTTGATAATATTAAATAATTTAAAGTTCCTTTCATATCTAAAATTTCAAAATAACATATGCCTAAATATTCTCAAATAAAACTCCTTGCTAAAATTCATATTTCTTATTGAATTCTTAAAAATATGGGCATTGCTCTAAAATGTATATTTTAAAGGGCGCCTGGGTGGCTCGTTTGGTTGACAACCCCACTTCGGCCCAGGTCATAATATCAGCTCGTGGGTTTGAGTCCTGCATCTGGCTCTGTGCTGATAGCTCAGAACCTGTAGCCTGATTTGGATTCTGTGTCTCCTGTCTCTCTGCCCCTCCCCCGCTTACGCTCAGGCTCTGTCTCTGTCTCTCTTTCTCTCTCTCAAAAATAAATAAATATTAAAAAAAACATTTTTGAGTGTATTTTAAAATCATTAATTCTAAAAAATACATACAGAATCAGAATCACTGATGAATCAAGCCAATGTGCACAATTAGGATCCAATATTATTCTCAAAGCCATGCAGTAAGCCCAATCATTGAAAAATTCACAGCATAAAAGACCTCTTATTCTTTATCAAGTGCTTTTTAACATTTACACTATAGTATCAGGTAGGCTGAGGAGAAAGTTGCCTAAGTGGTCATGGTTATATGATGATGTCTTAACAAGGCAACTACTTCCCCATGGGGCTAGTCCAGCTTTACCTACTTAGAGGATAATTAATACATTTTAATATTTTCCAAATACTCATTATTATGGTGACTAGTTGCACTTGGTTATCTAGCATCACTGAAGCTGTATTGTCTGTCATCTGTAAATGACAGGCATGGCTCAGTTTAGCCAACAAAGTACTTTACTTCCAAGATTTTGACTTGTGATTAATCCAATTATCTCCTCTGCTGTAAGGAGAAAAGATTATATTGGATGGTTTTGTTTCCTGCAGCAAAGTAATTTTCTGCATGACCAGCAATAATGTAATGTGGGGGATTTTAATAAGAGGCAATTATTTTTAAAATTAAACCTTAAACAGAATGCAGATTGTAATAATATGGCAGAGATGTGCACAAAATTATGAGTTACTTTAAAACCTGTTAACCCTGCAGTGTGCTCTAGTATGAAAACAGTGCAATAAAGGGAACATAACTGAGACAGAAAAGATTGCTTTCTTCTAAAATGCATATACAATAGTGAGACTGACAAGATGATACTCCCTTTCTATGGTATTCCATAATTTAGTGGGCTACATTACTTTTATGTTTGAAATTAGCAGGCTTTTTTTCTTTTTTTTTTTTTTTTTTTTTTTTAGTCAGGGAAGCATTGATGCAAAGGATACATGATAATAACATTTTTTTCTTACCAAAGACAAAATACTATATCTGAAGTAGAAAAAAAGGTAAGTTTTAGCAAAATTAAGTCATCAAGTGCCCTAGGGAAAAATAGAGCCTCCCAGGTGTCACTGTCATGGTGCGTAAATTGTGAGGATGAACAATGGTGGTTTCTGAAGGATCTCTGGGTCCTAGAGTCTAAGTTTATTTCCATATGTTCCACTCTAAGGACAGAAAGCTACCACCAACTGAAGACAGTGTATATTCTTTTGCAAGTTAGTCCTCTTTTGATATTAGATTTCATATTTGAGGATATTTGAGATGAGATTTTGAAAACCAGACAGTAGCTAGAAAGGTTTTGAAACAGAGGAACACACACACACACACACACACAAGATACTTGGTTTGAAAGGAAACCTTGTCCATTGACACACAAACTGTGTAAGCAGTCTCTGGAGCCTAAGCGGAATGCAGTAATTTCAGACAAGTTGGTCAAGATGGGCATCGCCTTGGTCTGTTATATAAATATGTAATACTTAGCAGAAGATCCACTACCTCATAAGCAATGGTAACTTTTAATTACTACTTAAGGGTTTAGTCAACTGGAAAATATTTTAAAGCGTTTTTGAAATTGATGTGATATGCATAGACTTCCTTGTTAGAAATGAAGCATTTTAACACAACAAAATTTTATTTTTATTTTAACTAGTTTGAAGCAGTCTTTGAGGACAATAGAGTTAAGAAAGAAATCGTGTCATAGTGCCACACAAAAATAAGCTAAGCAACCATGAAACTCATGAGAAATAGTTTGTGTGTCAAACCGCTTACGCTCCAGAGACTGCTTACCCAGATCTTCTTTATTCCCTGAACACTTGCTAACACTTCTGGTCATTTCCTCTAAAATTAAAACGTTCTAACAGATCACTGAAGACGTATGTTAAATGATGAAAATATCATTGGTCATAGAAACTGGCAAAACCTTCACTATACACAGTTTGATTTTAATTTCTAGTTGATATTACTGTTTATTTACAAATAAAAGAACAGTTCTGAACGATCATGGTTTGCAAACACAACCGTCATAGATTTGTTTCCTGCCTCAACTCCATGTTCATTAAAATGATCAAAGTGACTATTAGTCCTAGTGAGAATGTTGCTTCTAAATTAATCTTGCATTTTATAAGTTATTGAGGTTTAGTGAAGGTTATACAGAGCTCAACTACAATAGCCATCCTTCTTTTTTCTCCCCTGATAAAAAAATATTTTACCCTATAAAACAGCAACAAAAGGAAATTCTGAAGATCTGGGTCCCAATGCAACACAGAGTTTTAGAACTTAGCTCTTTACAACATCAGTGAGCTTTGAATTTCCTCAGATATTTTTTGTGCTGAAGCTATGTTTCCCCAGTGATTGAAAGAGAAGTTCTGTGCCAGGCCAACCTGAGGAAGAAAAAGATGAAGTTGGATATAAGATGAACAGGAAGACAAAGAAAAGGAAGTGGAAAGTGGGGGGGGGGGGGGGGAGGCAGAATAGAGAAAAAAGATTTGTCCAGAAGCACTTTTTCTACTGGCCTCAAAGATTGGATTGGTGATCAAGAAAAAGAGTTGAACTTAGAAGTTGAAAGAACTGTGTTCATATAGCCTATGTACAGTTTATTTAAAATATAAATAAAATATATGTGCATTTTACATAAAATATAATATACAGTGTGTTAAATATTGATAATGCTATGGAGTAAATTTAACTTTTTAATGAATACGTGGATAGTGTTTGAGGGAAGGTTTATAATTTTTAATTGGGTTATACTTTATTATCTGTTACCAAATTTTTGACTACTTGTCATCACTTAGTTTCT
Organism: Prionailurus viverrinus; assembly: GCF_022837055.1. NCBI lineage: Eukaryota > Metazoa > Chordata > Mammalia > Carnivora > Felidae > Prionailurus > Prionailurus viverrinus. The sequence continues at coordinate 223,575,169 of NC_062561.1, read as the reverse complement.
AAAAGAACTGTATCACGTTAGTTTTAATTTTCATCTATTTTGCAAGAAGTGATCATAAGGATCTTGTTATATGCTAAATATCCACTTATTTTTTCCCTAAAGTCTTCGTATTCTTCAACAATCATGTGTTGCATTATTTATTCTTTTTCTCAATAATGTATAGACTTTTAATATATATTAATTTGCCTTTTTTTAATAATATAATTTCAATTATATTTTCTAGACCTTCATTTGCACTTTTCTCATTGGTGACTGCTTCTCTCTCATGTGTTACTCTCTTAACCTTCAGCTCTGCTTGTCAGGTTTTCTGTTCTTTTTTTCTACTTAATGTCAGTGAAACCCTTGATCTAAAAACTTTTCTGCATTGATCATTAAGCTTCAATTCCTAAAGAATAATTATGTTTCCTAAAGAATAATAAATAATAATCCAAAATTCTGTGTTGATTCTTCTCAGGGTTAAAAATTTGGAAAAAGGAGCATCTGGGTGAATCGGATAAGTGTCAGACTTGGACTCAGATCATGATCTCATAGTTCATTAGTTCCAGCCCTGCATCAGGCTCTCTGCTGTCAGCACAGAGCCTGCTTTGGATCCCCTGTCCTCCTGTCTCTTTGCTCCTCCCCTGCTTGTTGTCTCTCTCTCTCTCCCTCTGTCTTTCTCAAAAATAAATCAACATTAAAAGAAATAAATTTTTAAAATTTGGGGAAAAAATCAATTTCTCAGAAATGCCAGGAAGGAAATCCTTCACTTAAACATGATGTGAAGTTCTAAAGAGTTCATGCACTTTAATAGTAAAAATATTTTAAGACTGTTTGGAGGCAGAATGTTGAGGACATACAATCAAAAAAGTGCACCTTGAATCACAAGTAAATGTGGTCCTAAAAGCAGGTACCTGGACACGTTCACTATCACGTAATCTCTCATTTCACTTGTTGCAGATTGTATATGCAATAATTGCTTGATTGACTGAGATAAAGTCGGGGTTTATCTTCGTATACTTTATAGCATACATATTCTTAAAACACAGAAAAATATCAATTTTCATTTATGTGTATAAATAAATTTCAATTTCTTACAAGCTAAGTAAAAAATAGCTAAATTGTATATTCAACATTGTCTTTACCTTTGTTTTGTTTATGACTTAAAATTAATCTAACAGATTGAATCATCACCCCATACTCAAAGAACTGGTCAAACAACTTGGTTTCCTTTTTTTTCCATACAGAATTCATTTTCTTCAATCCATGTTACCTTTGCCTTTAAAGTATCTGCCAACTGAATAGTCAAGGCCACTTATTTAATATTCTTCTTATATTTGAGGTCAGACTCACGAAATATCAAAAGAAAGAAGGCACAATGATAGGTAAAAGTTATAAAAGAAAAATAAATTCTAAAAAGCAGAAAGCCAGGGGGGTCATGCCCCCTTTACAGACTTTTAATATCATGTAAAGGTTATTCCACTAATTGTTAAGATGATCGTAAAATGTGGCAGACTTAAAGAACAATGAGATATTCCACGCGGAGACCGCTTGTTGTCTCCCCTATGGCCTTGTCCTCCATACAGCACCTCTAATTTTTAACTGACATCAAGGCCAACTGAAATAGAAGATACATTTCTCATGTAACTTTGAGTTCAGGAGCAGCACGTGACCAAGGGAATAAAAGCCAAAATATAAAATAACAACCCATCCTGAGAAATGTTCTATAGGGCTTCTGAGATCCTTTTTTGCAGCTTCTTCATTGCTCTTTGGAATTAGCCAGAAGATGGCTACAGTTTCATGTTGGACTATGAGGATAGGAGCTATAAAGAGTGTGGTAAGAAAGGAATTGGGAAACAGCCTGGTTCACGGCCAACTTAAATAACTACATGTGATTTTTACTGTCACAGTGAACTCAACTTCTACATTTTAAGCCATTATTTTTATGTCTCTGTAATTCAAAGCCAAACATTATCTGCACAGATATAGGAGATGGTACCAGGAATGCTTCTTTTCAAAAAAACAAAATACAAATTATGATTTGGCTTGGGGAATTAGCAGGGCAGTGAGAGGTGGAAACATACATATCACAGGCTGGAAAGCTGGTGAACTTTCCAGGTTTGAGTGAATAAGTTATCTGCTTTACCTTAAAAGACAATCATAATTTTTTTCAGGTAAAATACTGGGGAAAAGTTGAGATTATTTTTATAATTTGCATTGTGTTGACTGTTTTTAAAATTTTCAGAAAGGTCCTACAAAAGATAGATTAATTTAGGGTTGGGGTGGATTCAGTACAGAGAGAGAAAGAAGACAGAGCTTGATAAAGGAGACTTTCTCTATCCGGAATCTACAAACAGCAGCTAACCACACTTCCAAGTTTGAAATATCTGGCATCACCTCTTTCTTTTTTAAAGTTTATTTGTTTATTTTGAAAAAGAGGGAGAGAGAGAGAGAGAGAGAGAGAGAGAGAGAGAGAGAGAGAATCCCAAACAGACTCCACACTGTCAGCGCAGAACCAGATGTGGGTCTCAAACTCATGAACCTTCAGACCATGACCTGAGTTGAAATCTAGAAACAGTTTCTTAACCGACTAAACCACCCAGGTGTCCCTCTGGCATCACCTTTATCTCAAACTGAAACTTACCATATTTTCTAGGGAATTTTATTGTTAAAAAAAACCTTAATTTGACATATAATTAAAAGCTTTAAACAATCCCCATAGCCAGATGATACCAACAGGAAATGGGCTACAAACCCTCACGATGGCCATCTCTGCAAGGCACATCTGAGATATGGCAGCCCTGGAGAGCTACTGAATAAGCACACACCTCTCTCCTCTCTCTTATGTCCCCAAAGACAAATCCAGGGTCACAATGGGCAATGGGGAAAAAAGGTCTTCCCAAAGAGAAGAATCATGCTATTACGCTGTAAGCTAGCTAGGAAACTTGCTCTTATTGTTAGAACAGTCTTTATTAGTCATGGTGAACATTATTTTCTAATCCTCATTGGCTATCAGCTAATGTATTTCTCATACTCTACTTCTCTTAATGTAATATATATTCTCATATCATCAGTTTATTGGATGTACATGGGCATGTATCTAGTATTTCAATTTGTAGATTTCAGGATCACTCTGGGCCTTATTTGGATCTGTTGGGAAGAATTCCATGTCACTCATAGATCTTGAATGTTTAGCTACTAATGGATGTGAGTAAATGGATGACATTAGGTTTCTTTCCCTTTGGGAAAGGATGAATGCGTTATATACTCAGAAAGACTAATATCTATCTATATGTTAGTAGCCAAAAGGAGAAGCCATAATAGAGATTGCTGCTTTCTATCACAAAAGCCACTCTCCCGACCTTTAGATGACCGATTTCTTCACAGGAAGGTAGGCACATGGAAAAATGACAATGGAATTAATAGAATTTATAATTTCTACTTGATATAATTCATAAAAATTTTAATTGTGTTGTCTTTACATTGTTGAATTGTAAGCATTCTTCATATATTTTCGATACCAGACCTTTATTATATAGATGATTTACTTTTTGTCTCCTTCTGTAGAATGTCTTTTCACTCTCTTGAGTGTGTCCTGTAATGGACTGAATTGTGTCCCACTCAAATATATATGCAGAAGCCCTAACCTGCCATGTGACTGCATTTGGGGTCTAGTTCTCAAACTATAGTCACATATCAGGGCTTTTGTGTATATTGCTTACTGTCAATATGTATTTAATAGCCGTGAGGCAGGTTTAGTATATTCATCTGGTTCCAAATTTTTCTAGTACACTAAAACCTTGGGTTGCAAGTAACTTATTCTGTGAGTATTCCCCAAGACAAGCAAACATTCATAATAACATTTAACTTGATTAAAGAGCGATGTCTTGCAGTATGAGTAGGAATTGACGGCACCCATCACATGATCACAACTGAGCCAATGGTTCTTGAAATTCACTTTGATATACAAGGGCTTTGGATTACAAGCATGTTTCCGGAATGAATTATGTTTGGAAACCAAGGTTTTACTGTAAATTTTTCTGACATAACACTTCCTTATGTGAGGGAACAAACTAAATTAGTCCCTGAAGGTTTTAACCTAAGCCAATAAATTTCAGGTTCTTAGGTTCTATTTTTAGGAAAGCAAGTAATAATTAATGAAAGTAATAATTACTGGCTTTTCCGGTTGCATAAAACACTTGAGGAGACAGAATTCAATAATAGGATTACGAGGATGCTCAGAAAATTATAGTAATTTTATTCTGTGTCTATAAATTCCTATGTTGAGAACAGGCAAATAAATACGACCAGACAATATTTTATGGAATAACAGGAAAAAGAAAACAAACACAGAAATATGGTCTATTTTGTTTTGTTACAGAAAAGGCAACAATAAGTATATCTATAGCTTCTTCAGTTTAGAATAAATATGACAAGCAATAATTCTGAGACAAATTATCTTAGTTTCTACTTTGTTTATTCTGAGAATAAACTATTTCTTAACAATCTAAGAAAATAACAGAGCTCAGCTTTAAATTTACCAAGATTTTCCAGGGATTTCACGTTACATAGAAAGTGACCAAGGAAACAGATCTTTAAAAATTAAATTTAATTGCTTGGAAATGCATGAGCTTCGAAGAAGTAATTAAATTGACAGTGAAATTACTCTTCAAAATTTCATATCTTTATAGGAATGTGAGTAATACAATTCATACCATTAAGACTTAATCTTCTGAAACACCAGTGGAGAGAGATGAAGCTTTTAGATAGCAAGTAATATCAGAATATCAGAGGTTCTCAGCTGTGTGAATTTCTGACTGAGCTCCAGCAGAATTTGATGAAGGCAATAATATCATTGTGGAGATTCTTAAAAAATGCCTGACCTTCTTCAGACCTGACAGTTCTCAATATCAGCCACTTGTTGCTAAATAGGTTGTTACGTGTTGCCCTCGTCAAAAGAACAGCAAACAGCAAACATTTTGAAATATGTACATCAGTGGTCTGTGTCACTTACTCATTTCTTAAGAACATTCTACCAGCAGTTCAAAGGTCATTTTTTAAGTTTATTTATTTGTATTAGTTTTTTTAAGTGTTTATTTTTGAGAGAGACAGAGAGAGAGAGACAGAGCACGAGCTGAGGAGGAGCAGAGAGACTTTGGGAGACACAATCCAAAGCAGGCTCCAGACTCTGAGCTGTCAGCACCAAGCCCAATGCTGGGCTTGAACCCACGAGCTGAGAGATCATGATCTGAGCAAAAGTCAGAAGTTTAACTGACTGAGCCACCCAGCTGCCCCTAACTTTATTTATTTTTGAGAGTGTGTGCATGAGCAGGGGAGGGGCAGAGAGAGAGAGAGAGAGAGAGAGAGAGAGATGGAGGGAGAGAATCCCAAGCAGGCTCCATGCTCAGCCGGAAGCCTGATGCAGAGTGTGATACCTTGACCTTAAGATCATGACCACGAGATTGTAACCTGAGCGGATATCAAGAGTCAGGTGCTTAACCTGCTGAACCACCCAAGCACCCCTCAAAGGTCTTATAAAGAGATGTTTGGTGATGTTATAGCATCCTCATCAGCCGTGTGTTCTTCGGATTCAGATTATTGCCTACAAATCACTAACTTTTAGTATAAGAATGGATAGGAGTTACAATACTAAATGCAAGGAAATTGTAGAAAGGTTTGAAGTGACTTTAAAAAGTCACATAGCAGCAGAAATGAAGTTGAATACCAGAAATCTGAGCAAATTTTTGTAATCCTGACTCCCATTTTGTCCCTCCTCAGGAGTGTTTCAAGAATCGAAACAAAACAGTACACAAAGACATTTTTTTTCAGACCAGGAAATGTCCCTTAATTATAAAGAAATTTAGGCAAAAAAGTTAAAGTGGTTTGCCCAGATCGTAACAGCATGTGACAGTACAGCTGGGAAAGAACTTTACTGTCTCTGCATTTAGTTCTCAATCATAATTTCTATCACTGGCTTAGAAATCATTAATAGAACATTTACTTTGCTTCAGTCCTTTTGTGTATCTTCAGGTCACAGATCATTGGCCAGAAACCCTGCCGTTAAAGATTCCACCCACCCCACCCCGCCCACGAAACCTATTTTATTTTGATCATTGGAGGTAAAGTACAGTTACTAAGACATTGCAAAATGTTTTTCTCTTATCAATATTGGTACTATTTTTTGGTCTCCAGAAAGTTCACATTCAATCATAGATTTTTTTCCCTGAATCATCAAAAATACAATACTGTTAAATTGATTGCATTTTCATGTTTTATTTTTAAAGCCAACAATGTAACTCTAGGTTAAAATATTCCCTGATGTCTATAATTCCATAATTATTTTAGTTTAGTCAAATTTGGGTTTACTTAAATTACATTATTCTAGTAATTATTTAGTCATAAATAATGCTTTTCTGTACTACAAACACCTAAGTTCACTCTTCTTTCATAGGAGAAAAAGCAATATTGTCAGCATAGGTTACATAGAAGCTAATAAGAGAGAAAATTGCCTTCCTAGTGATACTTATGTTTTTGTGGAGATAGTAAACAAAAAATCAAACAAAAGGAATACTTTGAATATTAACAAATGTTATTTTGTGTAAGATGTCATACAATTGTTTCCTCTTGTCTGTTTAGACACTTGATTTTACTTTCATTTTCACTCCATAAAATATTTTAATGAGCACCTTTCTTTTTCTGTACTCAACATATGAGTTTAGAAATGAAACACCCTTTCATTTTTCCCCAGTATGATAATGATACCAAGAACTAGTCTGAGGTTGATTGTATTTCTTTCCAAAGCAGCATTGAGTTTATTTCTAATGTAAGGAACCAAGACACCTCTTCCTCATAAACACTCAGTATAATATTTATCCACCTTGCTCTCAACAAGAAACTTAAAGACCAAAGATACCAACTATTCCCTATGCCTGGGTAGAGCTCCTGGAATTAAGGAGCTGATTCACACAAAGTAAGCCTAGTTACTGAAGTATCAAGTTCTACAAATAATAATTCCAGTGTTTTTTTCTGAATCAGAAGTTTCAAAATGAAAGTAGAGTGTATTTTATAGGAAAATAATTTTTTTGTTGTTGAGATGAGTCTGAGATAAGAGTTTAAAATGCTACCTTTACATTCATGAACAAGGAAAATCACCCCAGTGACCATTGAATGGCCATGACCATCTTTTTTTTTTTAGTTTTTTTTTTTTTTTTTTTTTTTTTGAGACAGAGTGTGTGTGTGCTAGCATGAGTGTGGGAGGGACAGAGAGAGGGGAGAGCGGGCGGGAGATAGAGAGTCCCAAGCAGGCTCTGCATTGGCAGTGCAGCAGAGCCCAACACAGCAGCTCTAACTCATGACCTGAGCTGAAATCAAGAGTCAGACACTTAACCAACTGCATCATCCAGGGGCCCCAGACCTGGCCATCTTTTTATTCCCTGCCAAGGTTGGCAGAGACTAAGAATTCCATTTCCATCAACCAAATCTAAAATAGCTAAGGCTCAAGAAGGCTAAGGATTAAATTCTTTTCTTCTAAGAAAGGAAAGAACTTAAAAAAAATAAAAATGACGTCAGACACTAGAAGATTAAAGAACACGGAAGGAGGGGCGCCTGGGCGGCTCAGCCCATTGAGCGTCCAACTTCTGCTCAGGTCTTGGTCTTATGGTTTTTGAGTCTGCACCCCTCATTGGGCTGTCCGCTGTCAGCGCAGAGCCTGCTTTGGACCCTCTGTTACCCTTTTTCTCTGCCTCCCCCACCCCTCCCTTCCTTGTGCTCTCTCTCAAAACTAAATAAACATTAAATAAGCGCGCGCACACACACACACACACACACACACACACACACAGAAGGAGGAGGTGTTTAAATGCACTGAGGAAAGAGAAATATTGGAGAAAAGGGTCATCTTCTGCTTGGAAGCTGGTGCAGGTTGTCATAAGAGGATTCATCAACAATCTTACTTAAATAGCTTGAACCACACTGTCTAATTTAGGAGCCACTAGACCTACATGACTATTTTAATTTATATTAACTAAAATATAAAAAAAAAAACCAACTTAAAATTTCAGTCCCTGAGATACATTATCTATACTTTTAGAGCTCAATAACTACATGTAGCTCATGACTACCATGGTGAATTGTGCAAGTATAAAACATTTTTTTTCTTGCAGAAAGTTCAATTAGACAGTGTTAAGCTAGTTGAAGAAGAGAAAAGGGGCAGAGAAGGGGAGATAAGGGTTTTTCCACTCTAGAGTTCATGAAACGGAATTTTTTTCTGCAGAGAATTAAATACATTTTTCATTAATAAAACATAAATCATAAGGTTATGAGTAAAGGGATATGTAATTGGATTTTTAGCCAAAGGCAAGATTATGCCCTTTTATATCATTCTAAGTAACTTTGAATTTCTACTTTAGGCCAAGGTATATTTCCACAATGTTCATTTAAGTAGGATTCTATAAGATATTAGCTGAGGGTGAAACAGAAAAGGGAAGAAGGGGTTCAATGAACTAAATAATCATGGGAAAGAATTTCTTCCAAATCTATATTTTTACAGACAGACCATTCACATGGCCATATTATATCTCCTAAGACACAATCTAAAAACATACTTAAATTTCTTTTAAAACCCAAATTAAAATGAAACATCTGCCTGGATGGATTTCCCCCTCTTTTACTCAACTAGTAGGAGACCCTAGACCAGATTTTAAAAAGAGCAGTTGTAAAGGATGAGCCCCGAAAGTATTCTGATCAAAAGTGTGGTGGGTAGCTGTCTGCTCAAGAAATATCACTTAGTGTGAAGGACGAATTTGAGAAGACTACGTACAAAAAAACTGTTTTGAAGGTCATTTCATTAATCCATTCATAAATGACGATATATTTAATGAAATCAGGAAATTACGGCAGAAGCAAAAAATTTGAATTTCAGAAAATGTTAGAAAATCAAATTGTAGGACGTGATTCATAAGAAATGTATGTAAAGAAAGGAGAAAGTCTAACATGCATACCCTTTTAGGCACTGGATGATGCCAGAGAATTTCCAGAAATAGAGCATTTTAGAAAAATGATAAAGTATTATGGTAAAATACAGTATTTTATTTTAAAAACAAGATTATTTTTAGATCATTGTAAATACCTTGGTAGAATGAGGTAGTTATTCTCACTTCCCACCTCTCTCCTTCTGTCCCAAGCTGACCCAAACAAAATTAATTTTTCCTCATTTCATTATTATTATTATTATTATTATGTTAACCACTATTGAAGACATTAATGTATGTGATAAATAAGAATGAAAGTCTGGGGCTGTACAAGGCCTTCGCATCACAGCAGTGCAAAATATTTACAATATACGTTTGATCTTCCTTTGGGTATCTGCCTGGCAACAGTCTCTTACCTGTTGTTCTTTTAAGGTCAGCTGCCTTACCTGATATACTGTATCTATTTGTCTTTGTCCTCTACAGTCCCAAATTTCTATCAATTGATTACACAGAGTAGTTTAGGTTTCTCTATTGTCTTGTCTGCTTCCAGCCATGGTCTCAAGGCTTTATGTTTTATTCTCCAAAAGATGTATCTAGATAGTTTTTTTAACCTCAGATTATTCCTTTCCAATTATGGAGAAAAAAAAAGATCCTTTTTGGTTCCCTCCACCCCAACTGTAGTTTTCAAGTTCCTGATATGTTTTGTTTAGATACCAGTGTTAATACTTGGACCTTCTTTGACATATACGATTTCTTGAACATGAAACCTGTTTAGATTTATCAGATATATTTCCAGGTCAATTCTAACACGTCAGTTTATCATGCAAAGTATTAAGGCCCCCATTATCAAGTGAACTCTTGGCTGACAGCTGTACTAGAACTTCTAGAACTAATCAGCTGGCAAGACCCTGTTTGGTACGATGGCCCACAGATTTAACAGTTATAACTGTATTTTTAGGAGAATAGAATTACAGATATTTGTTTTGTCCCTTCTGATGCCACTGATTATACTTCACCAAGCCTGAATTTGTTTAAATACAATCTGTGTTTCCTCAGCTTGGTGATCTACTTTTTTCTTTCCAAATAACTAATTATATACACTGTTGCAAATCCTGGCAAACGATGAATATTAGACCACCGTGATTTTTAGTAGCTATGATCTGCCTATTTATATTTACTGGTATTTTAAGTCATTCGTTTTCCTAGTGAGGTTTTGAATTTTCCTTTTAACACCAGTTTACTGAATGTGAATTGCTTTTTCACTTCTTTTATTTGCACACATTATTTGGGTGGCAATTGAATGTGTACAAATATGCTTTTTCTATTTCTTTACTCTCATAAAGTAGTAAATCACAGCTCATTAGTGATATAAAATCCTTATAATGTCATTGCATTTTGTCATTATAAAATAAACTATTTATTGTATTCCTCTTTGTGCATTAGGTGTATGGATCCCCACTTTATAATTCCTATCCATCCAAGGAGCTTATTCTGAGGAGTAAGGGAGATGATACTAATAAGAACACTGAAAATTATAAAGCGTACATACTAGGAAGTGTGTACATGTATGTGTTAATGATTTGTGTGTGTGTGAGTGTGTGCACGTGTGGTGTGCAAAAACTGAAACCTACAGAGGACACTTTAAAAGGCCACCGACAGAATGGGAAAAGATATTTGCAAACGACATATCAGATAAAGGGTTAGTATCCAAAATCTATAAAGAATTGATCAAATTCAACACCCAAAAAACAAATAATCCAGTGAACAAATGGACAAAAGACATGAATAGACACTTTCTAAAGAAGACATCCAGATGGCCAACTGACACATGAAAAAACGCTCAACATCACTCATCATCAGGGAAATACAAATCAAAATGAGATACCACCTCACACCTGTCAGAATGGCTAACACTAACAACTGAGGCAACAACAGATGTTGGCGAGGATGTGGAGAAAGAGGATCTCTTTTACGTTGTTGGTAGGAATGCAAGCTGGTGTAGCCATTCTGGAAAACAGTATGGAAGTTCCTCAAAAAATTAAAAATAGAACGGCCCTATAACCCAGCAATTGCACTGCTAGGTATTTATTCAAGAGATACAGGTACACTGTTTTGAAGGGACACATGCACCCCAATGTTTATAGTAGCACTATCGACAATAGCCAAAGTATGGAAAGAACCCAAATGTCCATTGATGGATGAAAGGATAAAGAAGATATGGTATGTATACTTATACAAAATTGAGTATTACTCAGCAATCAAAAAGAATGAGATCTTACCATTTGCAACTACATGGATGGAACTAAAGGGTATTGTGTTAAGCGAAATTAGTCAGAGAAAGACAAATAGCATATGACTTCACTCATATGAGGACTTTAAGACACAGAACAGATGAACACAGGGGAAGGGAAGCAAAAATAATATAAAAACAGGAAGGGGGACAAAACATAAGAGACTCTTAAATGTGGAGAACAAACAGAGGGCTACTGGAGGAATTGTGGGAGAGAGAAAGGGCTAAATGGGTAAGGGACATTAAGGAATCTATCCCTGAAATCATTGTTGCACTATATGCTAAATAACTTGGGTGTAAATTAAAAAAAAAAAGATGTCTGTAGGGTCAATTTACTATATTGAACACATTAAAACTAAACAAAAGGGAGATTATGTATGAATTCTCATCAAAGTAATTCCACAAGAGTGAAAGTTATTCTTTTTAACTGAAATTACAAAGAGTCAACTCCATTTAAAAGATTTTGCTAATCTGGAAAAGATACTTATTCTTTTACTCCAATAATGCCCTTTTTCATTGTATTAAAAAATTTTACAACTGGCTACTACGTACCACCCCTTCTAAATTTGCATGTAAATAAAAGCATAGACTAGTTTTCGTGTAGCGGTATGTGAAATTCTCTACACACACAAATAATTGCAACTAAGTAAATATTTATGGGGAAATGTGTCCTGCTCATAGAAGTATTTATAAAGATACTGAAGATCAAATCAGGTTTGGTAATTTTGGTGATTGAATGAAATTTGGTCTTAGGATATTAAACTCCTTGATATTAAGGTATATTGAAAACAAGTATGTCAACCAACTTTATAATTATGTGCCACTTGTGGTGAATGTTTTAAGCAATACAATATATATGTTGTGTAAACATTCAAATTAATGGAATGATTTGTCTCTTTTTGTCTGTGGTCACGTGATAAATTTTCAGCTTATATCCACACAAATATTCAGGTTATCTGGCCAATTATACTTATGACTTTATGTCCTAAAATCAACTACTCTGTGGTTAATATTTGTACTAGATATACATAAACTTTCAATTTTGTCGGAAAATTTTCTGAGAATTCAACAAACTTCGTTATCAATCTCATTCCATCCACTCCTGTAGTGGTTGATATTGGCAAAGAACAGAGAAAGGCTCTCTTCAAAGTTCATTCCCTTCATCTTGTCCAACATGGGTGCTAGGCACATCTGCAAAGTGGACGTGAGCATCAACAACATGGACATCAACTGCCCATGTGTAAACCCACCTTAATTTTGCATGCATTAAATTCTTTGCTTTCTGAGTTTTATAGACCACCATCTTGTTCCTTGTTACTTTAGTTTCTATTCTCCATTTATCCCCTTGGGTTAACAAGCCTATTATAGAAAGGTTTGATTCACTCATCCTCTTATGTCTTTCCCAAATCTGGTTGGAGCCAACTGTTGAATACTCTGCATTAGTCAAGCCTCAAATCTCCTCCCCTAAACCTTACAAGGCCACCCTGCTGTGGATGCTCATCTGATGGTGAACCTGGATTCTAAGACATTTCGATATATTTTGTTAACACTTAATCATTGATAGGGGCTTTATAAAAACCTCTGAAACTTGTTTTTGATCATTTTATTCCTGATCTAATTTAATGATCATATTTGTTTTTTTTTCTTTTGTGTTCCATAGCAATTTTTGTAGCAATTTTTCTGATTCATTTTACTTTGCTACATCTCATTTAGTTGTTGTTAATTGCTTGAAAATTATAAATTTTAGTGTATATCAATAATAAACCTATATATTTTTATTTAATTAATAGCACCAATCTTTATTGGCCATCTCTTATTTCTAAAACACAGTAATAGGTACTATGAGAAATACTCAGGAGAATAAATCATGTTGCACTTGAAAAAATATAGACACATTATCTTGAGGAAATTAACTATCTAGAGAAATATCTGAACTGCCATGTTTATTGCAGTGTTAGTCACAATAGCCAAGGTATAGAAACAATATAAGTGTTCCTCAACAGATGAATGGATAAAAATGATGTGTGTGGTAATTATATACAATGGAATTTAATTCAGCCAAGAGAAAAAAGATAATCCTGCCATTTGCAGCAACATGGATGAAACTTGAAGTCATTATGCATGTTTCAGTAAATGAATTATCAAATATGTTAAGAATAAAGAGACACAGGCAACAGTCTGGAACATTGGATTCAAGAACCTTGGTTACCATCATAATTCCACTAGTAATGAGTTAGGTAATGCATATACATTACTGAATATCTTCAGGCTTAGCTTTTTTCTTATATAAAGCTGGGTATTATTATATATTGCTGGTTCTTTTCCAGATGACTTATTAGTCTCTTTAAAAAAACTAGCTTTGGGAAATATTTCCTATCTCATTTCCTATATTGAGGATTCACAATATGTTTATTTTTTTTAGAGAATCTAAAACTCATAAAATATTTTTAAAGTATATATTTCTTTGTTAATGACAGTATTTGAAATATATGCAACTGAGAAAGACTTTTTTTCCTTGTATCTTCTACTAATGATATCTAGTAAAGTCAATCTTCTCTAAAATACCTAAGAAAATGGTGAATGAAATCTTATCAAAAATTACTCCCATATCTAAAATATTGTAATTGATCAAGGTGGTTAATGAAAGACAGCTTCTTCTGTTTTAATTATTCTTTAATTTAGTTTTTCAATAGACTTTGAAAAAGGTAAGAAATATACTTCTAAAAATTCTCTACATGCCCACGTCCCACAGCATCCCAGAAGAATGAATGAACGATGAAGTTCTTTCAAGGTGTATCAGCTAAAACATGTTAGATCTATGGTAACCTGAACTATAAAGATATTAAAAAAATGAATAATGATTTACACAAAACAATTAATCATTTTGTTACCCTTCTGACAGAAAAAATAATTAATTGTAATGTTGCAAGTATATGAAGTTAATAAAGAAATGAAAAGTACTAAATAAAATTCTTAAAACAAAGTATTTCAGCAGATTATAAAAGTTCTAGACAGTTAAAAGCTCTGTTAAACAGAGAAAAAAACACACATGTGAAACTCGTTATTCCAAATACAGTAAATCTAGAAATGTCAGTGATACACATATACAGTTTTGGATGACTAATCATAATATTTAGGGCAAATTAGACAGGGACGAATGTGCCCCTAAGCAATAAGGTTGTTCCAAGGAGGTTATTAAATAGGACAGAAAAGATTCCCTGAAATCACCTTCACAGGAAAGATATGGAGATGAATTGGCCACTAGCTATTTCTTATTCCTCTTTTCAACATTCAGATGAGGCTTCAGACATGGAACAGAATAGAATCCATACACAGCAATGCTGTTGTGTATGCATAATGTGACTTATAAAACTTTCTTCAAATAACAGTGAAAGGGCTCAGCATAAGGGTAATTATAAGCAGGATCATCTAAAGAATTTACAAAGACAGGAAGCCTACAACTGAGAATGAATGGGTCCATCAATAACACAAATAACACAATGTGAGACAACGATGTACAAATTACAAGGCAGAATGGACTTATTTAACAGCACCTGGGAACTTATCCAGGAATATTTTATGTTTTCTCTGAAAGAACATTTAATGTGCATAGAAAATAGGGCAATTTTCATGACAAAGTCCTAAATAGAGGGAACATTCAAATGTCATCAAATTATGCCTCGTCTAAAGCTAAAATATAAAATGCCCTTCCAACTTTTTGACTAATAAAGTGCATGTGATCTGTTTCTTATTTTCTTTGATCAATATTATAATAAAGACACCTATTTAAATCATTGTCAGAAATTATAGTGATTGTATTGCAGTGGCAGAATATTACATTCATTCAATTATAATATTCAATTACTAAACTTGTTCAATATTAAAGTAAATGCCACAAATATTAATTGTTAAAAAACATTGCCCTTTCTTTAATTTTTGGCTATGAATGCAGAATCAAATTAAGAAATAATTTGGTTCAAATTTAGAAATAACCACTTCTTTTTCTTCTGTATATCACATTTAAAGTGTTTGCTTTCATATTCATAGATGAATGTTTATTATTTAGTATGATACTTTCAGTGAACTTGGCCAGTTTGCAAGACTTTGAGACATGCTTATCTTTCCAAGAAATTTCTTCAGCTGTCTTTTATGAAGGACTTGATAACCAGTGTCACTTCAAACAATCCAGGTTGCACAAACAAAAATGAGGGGAAAATATTCACATGAAATGAACTAGTTTCCCAGATTTCTGTACAGCTATTTGGCCTACAAATTGTAGTCATGTCTGTAAACCTAGAGATGTATGTTT